>NW_006921649.1:7150685-7156537 GCF_000298275.1 Orycteropus afer afer
TACTGATGAGGTTGAGGAACACAGTCTGCAGTATGGATTACATCTCAATATAAAGAAAACAAAAATCCTCACAACTGGACCAATAAGCAGCATCACGATAAATGGAGAAAAGATTGAGGTTATTAAAGAATTCACGTAGCTTGGTTCTACAGTTGAGGCCAATGGAAGCAGCAGTCAAGACATTAGATGACGTGTAGCACTGGGCAGGTTGGCTGCAAAGGAAGTCTTTCAAGTGCTGAGGAGCAAGGATGTCTCCTTGAGGACTAAGGTGTGCCTGACACAAGCCATGATATTTCCAGTCACCTCGTTTGCATGTGAGAGCTGGTCAATGAATAAGGAAGACTGAAGAAGAGTTGATGCTTTTGAGTTGTGGTGCTGGAGAAGAATGCTGAAGGTACCATGGACTGCCAAAAGAACTAACAGATCTGTCCTGGAGAAAGTGCAGCTGAGATGCTCCTTGGAAGTGAGGATGGCCAGACTTCGTCTCACCTGCTTTGGTCATGTTGTAAGAAGGGACCATTCCCTGGAGAAGGTGTCATGCTTGGTAAAGTGGAGGGTCGATGAAGGAGGGGAAGGCCTTCGATGAGATGGATTGACCTGGTGGCTGTGACGATGGGCTCAAGTATAGGAAGGATTTTGGAGCTGTGCAGGATCAGGTGGTGTTTCGTTCTGCTGTGCATGGGGTCGCTATGAGTCAGAAATGACTTGACGGCACCTAACAACAACAGCAACAGCAACAATAACAACAAGCCTACTTTCCTTTCCTGTTGGTTTGAGTTCTACTTAACAGTCAGTCCTTAAGTGATCCGCTCCCTCATTCACTTTTTTTCTGCAGGGAGTGAAGTCAAAGGAGCGAAATAGTTCACTCATTCATTCGTTCATTCATTCATCCAACTACTAGTTTTTTAACCCGTTGAGAAACACAGGTCAACTGACAGTGTCTGCCTTTAGGAAGTGCCAGGTTGGTGAGAGAGACAGGGAAATACTCGATTGTGGTCATGAGAAAGATATGTGGCTGTGGGAGCCAGAGGACAAGAAGGATGTATACTAATAGAATTGAGATTCAAGTTCAATTTTGAAAGAAGAACACAACCAGCCTCTGATACCAGGGAAGAGTGCTTTTGGCAGCAGAGAGAGTCTATGCAAAGGTTTGAGGCAAAGAAAAGCCTGTTTTGGGAACTAAAAATAATGACAACACAAATAAATGATAGCTATATATTCTTGGGAGTCCCTGGGTGGTGCAAAGAGTTAATATGCTTGACTGCTAACCAAAAATTTGGAGGTTTGAGTCCACCCAGAGAAAGGCCCAGGGATCTACTTCTGAAAAACCAGCCATTGAGAATCCCGTGGAGCCCAAGTCTACTCTGACACATGGGTCATCATGAGTTGGCATTGACACATCCACAACTGGCTTTTTTTTGTGTGTGGTAATTATTCTTGAGCATTTACTACGGACCATGCACGATACAAAATGCTTCATGTACATGATCTCACATATCGTTGAAAAGAAAATAAAACAACAACAACAAAATAATAGCCCTATAAGGTAGTGCTGGCAGTTCAAACCCGCTAGCCACTCCTCAGAAGGAAGGTTGGGAAATCTACTACCATAGTGATACTGCCTTGGAAACCCAAGGAGGGGTCGGTATGAGTTGAGTCTGACTCAACTGCAGTGTTTTTTTTTTTTGTTTGTTTGTTTGTTTGTTTTAAGGTAGTGGTGGCATAGTGCCTAAGGCATTTGACTGCTAACTAGAAGGCTGGTGGTTCAAACTCACCAGCCACTCCTTGGAAGGAAGATTGGTCAATTTACTTTCATTGAGATACTACCTGGGAAACTGAAAGAGGGGTCACTATTAGTCGAATGGACTCAACATCAGTGAGATTGGTTTTTTTAAGGTAGTTCCCATCCTCATTTTGCAGATGAGAAATTGAGGCTCAGAGGGCGGAACTGACTTGAACAGGGTCACATGCTAATATGTGAAGTTACAATCCAGACCCAGGTCATTTCCCTCTAAGTCCTAAAATCAGAATCATCTCCCTGTGCATTGAGGGCCTTCTCTGGCCACACCCTCTCCAGGAAGCCTTCCTGGACTTCATCTGTCTGCAAAGATGATCTTCTCTCACTCTGCTTAGCTCTGGATTACATCTTGTCTCCACTCCCTGACATCCTCAGCTTCGAGGAGTGCAGCCTCCACTATGTCATGTCACTGTGTTTGTTCATCACTGTGTTTGTTTTAACTCTCCCATAGCATCTTAATATGTTTATGTTGATTAACCATTCCTTTGTCCTGGTGCCATACTGATGAAATGATCTTTTAAGTGGAAAAGCCTGTTGAGTGTACAAACACCTTTAACTCTTAGCCAAAAGGGAAGCTGGAGTGTGTTTCAGCTTTCATGGTGTTTTCATAAACAGGAATGTATATGGTTACAATGGGTAACAAGGAAAGAGCTATTCAGCACTAAATATTACATTCTGCTCTGAGCTCCTGGGGCCCTGAAGAAACTCAGAGTGATTCCACCACAGCACTCACAGGTCCTGTGGTATATGTTTCTTTGAGAAGTATCCTTTGTATTTATGTCTGATTTTTGTTTAAAGAATATTCTTTCCAAGATGGCAAACATTAAGGGAGCAAATATGTTTATATTTGCCTAGCAACTAAAAACAAAACAAAAACAAAAACCCAAAAAACAACCATCAGAGTGAAAGCAAATTTCAAACAATGAAATGAACCTGGCCTCTCAAATAAAGGCTCTGGAATCCCACAGTTATAATTAGTTTCCCCTACAAAATCAGGGATGCTTAGCCTAGGGAGGACCACGTGGATATGAAATTAGTGAAAGGGAGCAAAGAGATTTTAACCAGAGCTGCCCCATGCCAGTCAGGGACTCAGATCCTGTTACTTGCAGATGGGAAGTCAACAATCATTCAGCTGAGACCAAAGACAAGGTCAGCAAATTGGAGATCCTGGATAGAGTGGGAGAAAGATGTGGAACAAAACTCAAAATCATAAAAAAGACCATGTTTACTGGTATGACAGAGACTAGAGAAACCCTTGTGACTATGGCCCCAAGTCACCCTTCGGACCTGGAATTGAGTTCACTCCTGTGGTGTAGTGCCTAAGGCACCTGACTGCCAACTAGAAGGCTGGTGGTTCAAATCCAGAAGCCACTCCTCAGAAGGAAGGCTAGGCAATCTACTTCTGTAGAGATACCACCTCAGAAACCCAAGGAGGGGCCGCTATGAGTCAGAACCAATAGGACAGCAGTGAGTTTGCTCTTTGCTTTTTTTTTTTTCCCTGTGGCTTAACTTTCCACCAAACAATAGACAGGCCTGTGAGTTGAACACCTACACCAGGGAGATGTGTTCCTTAAAACAATCAATCATGGGAGATCAGAAGGGCAGCATTTCCACAGGGAGAAAGGTAGGGAGCCAGGAATACATAGGCAAGAAGGACACAGGGAAAGAGTTACCAAAGGGAAGAAGTGGGGGTGAGTTGTTACACTGCAGAGAATGTAACCACTGTCACAAAACAAAATGTGTATGACTTGTTGAGTGTAAAATGAATCTGCCATTTAAAATTTCACCTAAATCACAGTAAAAAGTTGAAAAAAAGAAAAAGGGATGGCTGATTCACATGCTCCTCCTTCCTGGACCACAGCTTTCCCACTCAAGGCAGTGGTCACTGCAAAAATCACCCAAGCCATAGTGTCTACCCAGAAAGAACGAATGCCCCAGGAGGAAGGAAATCAACAATATCAGCAGCCCATGCTGGAATAGTAAGCAGCACAAACTTTTGTGACCTGCAATTTCCTGTAAAGCACCATCCCCACGCGGGGTGACATGCTGACTCTGAACCTCAGGGGATGCAGGTGTCCAGTGATGGACTTTGGAATCAATTGGTCATTTAGTCCATCAGCACATATTTGTTGAGCACTTATCTTGTGCTAGGTGCTGTTGTTATTAGTTGCCATTGAGTTGATTGCAACTCAGTAACACCACGTCTGCAGAGCAACCTGTTCCACAGAGTTTTCAAGGCTGTGACCTTTTGGAAACAGATCATCAAGCTTGTCTTCTTATGTGCCTCTGGGTGGGTTTGATCCACTAACCTTTTGGCTAGTAACTGAGTGCTTAACTATTTGTGCCATCCAGCTGCCTTTGTGCTAGGGGACTACAGTATCGGCATTTAAATATAATCTGTGCTGTCATGGAGCTTCCATTTTAGTGAGAGATAATTAGAAATTAAATAATTACTCAAATAACTTTAATTATAACTGAGCTTAATGCAATGATAAAGTTTATCACACATGGAGATGTATGTGAGTGGAAGAATGCCATCAGAGAAGACTTCCTAGACGAAGTGACATTCAAGCTGAAGAATGAAGAATGAGTAGGACTCAGGCAGCTGGAATCAGGGAAGAGGCCTATAGGTAGGGAGGAATGCTGCACACTGGGAGGATTGGGAGAAGGCCAGTACGCCTAGAGTGCAGAGGTCAAGGGGATGAGTGTGGCAATGACACTGGGGTCACAGGCAGGGGCCAATCATGCAGTCTACTGTGGGCCTTATGGGGGTTTTCATTTCTAAGCTGAGAGAGAGGAGGAACCACTAAAGTGCTGTAAGCAGGAGAGTGAGGGGATCACAAGGATATTTTGGAAAGCTTACTCTGTAGAGAATAAATTGGGTAAGGAGAAGAGTGTGTGAGGGAGGGAAGAACATTTTGCAGGCAGTAGCTCAAATTAAAGGGGGTAGCAGCCTCACCTGGGATAGGGACAGGGAGGAAGGGAAAAATAAAGTAGACATAAAATTTGCTGTACCTGCTAATAGTTCTGTCCTTAATAAGAGGACAAGAGGTGTATTCTGGCTAAATGTTAGGCGAATGACCATTTAAAAAACCCTGCCAGCATTTACCTGCTAATGTGGATGGATTTTTAGCACATAACTTTTATAGAGGATATTTGATTCTAATACTAGATATCAGTGTGTGAGAGAAAGGGGCATTTAAGCAGAAAGTAGGTGAGAAAATGTATATAAAGTGCTAAACACATTGATTGGTATCAGTAAGTGGCAAATACATGGTGTTATGATTGCATTTCTGCTGCTGATATTGTAGGGTTTAACAATAAACCTCCATCACTCGTCTATCAGTTTGTCATATGGTGGTAGCTTGCCTGTTGCTATGATGATGGAAGCTATGGCACCAGTATTTCAAATACCAATATGCTCACCCATGGTGGGCAGCTTTCAGTAGTTTTCACACTAAGACAGATTAAGGACTTGGTGATCTAAAAAATTATCCAGTGAAAACTTTATGGATAGAAGCAGAACACTGTCTGATAGCATGCCAGAAGATGAGCTCTCAGGTTGGGTGGCACTAAAAATACAACTGAGGAAGAACTATCTTCTTAAAGTAGAATTGACCTTCATGACATGGATGGGATAAAGCTTTCAGGACCTTCACTTGCTGATGTGGCATGACTCAAAATGAGAAAAAACAGCTGGAAACATCCATTAATAATAGGTATGTGGAACGTACGAAGAATGAATCTAGGAAAATTAGAAGAATGGAATGGAACACCATAAAGATCAATATCCTAGGCATTGTTGTTGTTGTTAGGTGCCATCGAGTCATTTCCGACTCATAGAGATCCCATGCACAGCAGAACAAAACACCGACTGATCCCATGCCAGCTCCATGATCCCTGTTATACTTGAGCCCATCATTGCAGCCACCATGTCAATCCATTTCATTGAAGGCCTCCCCCTCTTTTGTCGACCCTCCACCCAACCAAGCATGACATCTTTCTCCAGGGAATGGTCCCTTCTGACAACATGACCAAAATAGGTGAGACGAAG
>NW_006921649.1:7156637-7158490 GCF_000298275.1 Orycteropus afer afer
GAGGGGAGCTGCTGCATTGTAAATTTTGGTCAATGTCATGAGACAAAGTATATGTGAACTGCTGTATGAAAAGTGAATTTACTCTGTAAATCTTCACCTAAATCCTAATTAAAAAAAAAAAAAATATTCACCAATGGTAACCACATACCATCCAGTTCTGGTCTTGTGGCAAGGGAGGCAGTTGTTCATGGAGGCAAGTAGCCACACATTCCATATCCTTTTCCTATTCCTGACTCTCTTTTCTTTGTTGCTCCAGGTGAATAGAGACCAGTTGTTTCACCTTGAATGGCCACTTACAAGCTTTTAAGACTCTGGACACTATTAACCTAATGTTAATAGTAAAACCTCCTCCCATCAAGTCAATTCCTACTCATAACAACTCTATAGGACAGAGTGGAACTGCCCCATAGGGTTTCCAAGCCTGCAATCTTTACAGAAGCAGACTGGATCATCTTTCTTCCGCAGAGTAGCTGGCGGGTGTGAATTGCCGATCTTTTGGTTAGCAGCTGAATGCTTTAACCACTGCACCACCAGAGCTCCCTCCCTAAGAAGTAGAACAGAAGTACTAAGCACATTATTCAGCCAATTAACTAGGATATCCCATGACCCTAAACCTCCAAACCAAAGGACAAATCTTATGAGGTGTTTGGTTGTACATAAGCAGCCTCAGTAGCTACTCTCTCTCTCTCTCTTTTTGTCATTGTTAGAAATACATAATTCATATAACTTTTGCCAATTCAACCTTTTACAGGTCTACAACATATTGACAGTAATTACAATAATCAGCTGTGTAATCCTACTCCTAATCAATGTGATTTTTCCATCACCATTAACTCCCTTTTTCCCTATTTCCTACACCCCTGGTAACCACCAATAAACTTTGGTCTTGATGCATTTGCCTTTTCTTGTCTTTTTATGTAAATGAGGTCATACAATGTTTGTCCTCTGATCTCTTTTTCAGAGATGATAACATTAAGGCTCTGAAGGGCTGGGTACCTTCCCTGAGACAGCACCATGAGTAAGTGCTGAAACTCTAAAGCATCAAGGTGGGATATGAGTGGGAGAGAAACTGCCAAGGGTAATCTGGTGTCAGACTCTGGAGGTTATCACAGGCCAAACAGGACAGTTTGGATTTTATCAAGTAAGCAATGGGAAGGGAAGGAAGTTCTTTCATCTGGTGAGTGTCATGATAACAGAGATGATATCAGAGAATCAACCTGCCAGGAAGGCTGAATGGCGTATGAGGTGGGGAGAGCTCACTGTAGCAAGCACGGCATGGAGCTGGTGTTGGTTGGTTGACTTTCTCCCTTTTTGAGCAGGGCTTGACTGCTGCTCTGAAAGTCAGTAGTGATTCTGGAGTTCTGACAGATCAAACATACATAATGCAGTCTTCCTTAAGGAGTGAAGGGCATGACTCGTCTCCCAGAAGCCCACCAGGACTTCAGCTAGGTTGGCCTGGCAGATGGCAAGACAATAATCCCCCACCGAGGGCTCCCAAAAGGAATAATTAACCTATTGGAAGCTCCTGCTTTCAGGAAGAGACCAGAGAGCTGAACCAAAACCAAAAAACCAAACTCACTGCTGTGGAGTTGGATCTGACTCATAGCGACCCCTCCTTGGGTTTCCAAGATGATATCACTACAGAAGTGGATTGTCCAATCTTCCTTCTGAGGAGTGGCTGGTGGGTTGACTGATAATTTTGAGCTACCTAAGCCTACTTCGGAGCAAGGTGGGAACACAGGGAGAGGACAGAAAAGGCAAAGGGGATGGAACAGATCGAGGAGTCAACCGCAGGGAGCCAGGTGAGGAGAGGGAACCCAGGCCACCCCCCACAAGCAGTGAGGCGGGAAGCA
>NW_006921649.1:7160613-7161073 GCF_000298275.1 Orycteropus afer afer
ACATCCTCTTCTGAATCCAGCTTGCACCTCTGGAAGTTCTCTGTCAATGTACTGCTGCAAACATTTTTGAATTATCTTCAGTAAGATCTTACTTGAGTGCGATATTAATAATATTGTTCTATAATTTCCACATTCTGCAGGATCAACTTTCTTTGGAATGGGTACAAATATGGATCTCTTCCAGTTAGTTGGCCAGGTAGCTGTCTTCCACTTCTCTTGGCATAACCGAATGAGTGCCTCGAATGGGGCATCTGTTTGTTGAAATATCTCAATGGGTATTCCGTCAATTCCCAGAGCCTTGTTCTTTGCCAGTTCTTTCATTGCAGCTTTGACTTCTTCCTTCAGTACCATTGGTTCTAGACCATATGCCACTTCCTGAAATGGATGAAGATTGATCAGTTCTTTTTGGTACAGTGACTCTGTGTATTCCTGCCATCTTCCCTTGATGTTTCATGCATCA
>NW_006921649.1:7161708-7169434 GCF_000298275.1 Orycteropus afer afer
TTGCATATTCTGTCAATTTCAGACTGCAGAAGTTGATAAAAATCTTCAATTTCCTCATCTTTGGCTTTGGTGGTTGGGGCATAAATTTGAATAATAGTTGTATTAGCGGGTCTTCCTTGTAGGCATATGAATATTATCCTATTACTGACAGCATTGTACTTCAGGGTAGATCTTCAGGACAGATCTTGAAATATCCTTTGTGATGATGAATGTCACACCATTCCTCTTCAAACTGTCATTCCCGGCATGGTTGTCTGATTCAAAGTGGCCAAAATCAGTCCATTTCAGCTCACTTATGCTGAGGATATCAATCTTTATGCATTCCATTTCATTTTTGACAACTTCCAATTTTCCTAGATTCATACTTTGTACGTTCCATGTTCTGATGATTAATGGATGTCTGCAGCTGTTTCTCCTCAATTTGAGTAGTGCCACATCAGCAAATGGAGGTCTCAAAAGCTTTAGCTTATCCATAGGAGTAAGGCTGGGTTTACTCAGATGATGTAGCTCTTTCTCAGTCCTATTTTGAGAGCCTTCTAACCTAACTGGACTATTCATAAAGTTGCACGGTAATGTATCAAACAGTGTTTCTTTGCTATTCATAAGTTTTTCCCTGGCCAATTCTTTGAGAAGTGGATGGCCTCTTCCTTCTTCCTAGTCTGTCTCAGTCTGTAAGCTGGGCTGATACCTGTGCACCATGTGCATCCTGCTGGGTTTGAAACATCAGTGGCCCAGCCTCAAAACTCATATCGACACATCACCACGGTAGGACAAACTGACAGACAAGTTTGTCTCCCTGTTGGAAACCTCTCGTACCTAGGCATTAGTGAACTGAAATGGTTCTGTCCATTGTGTATCAGACAACATGTGATCTACTCTGCTGGGAATAACAAATTGAAGAAGAATGGCATTGCATTTACTGTCAAAAAGGACATTTTAAGATCTATCGTGAAGTACCAGCCACTCCTCGGAAGGAAGGTTGGGCAATCCTACTTCCGTAGTGCTTCTGCCTCGGAAACCCAAGGAGGGGTCGCTATGAGTCGGGGCCGACTTGATGGCACATAACAACAACAACAACATCGTGAAGTACAATGCTATCAGAGATAGGATAATATACATAGACCTACAAGAACGTTGGGCAATCTACTTCAGTAGTGTTACTGCCTTGGAAACCCAAGGAGGGGTCGCTATGAGTCAGGTCTGACTTGACAGCACATAACAACAACATTCAAATTTAGGCACCAACTACTAATGTGAAAGATGAAGAAATTGAACTTTTTTTTTTTTTTTTTGCCAACCTCTGCAGTCTGAAATTGACCAAACATACAATCACGATGCATTGATAATTATGGTGAAGGGAATGCTAAAGTTGAAAACGAAGAAGGATCAGTAGCAGGATAACTACTTGGTGATATAAACGATTCTGGAGAATGGATTGTGGTAGTTAAGTTTGTGTGTCAACTTGGCTGGGCCTGGTTGAGTAGCTAGGCAGTTGGATATAGTATTCCCCATGAAGAGACTGGTAATCAACTCCATGGTGGAACCTACTGTGAGCAGCTGAGTAGCTGCCTTAGGGATGTGGTCTGCTTCCTGTATATAAGGTGAAGCCTTGGGGAACAGTCTCTAGCTTATGGCATGCTTGAACTCTGCATGTAGCCAAGTCGTTGTTCAGCAGCCTGCCATGCTATGCCGATCCTGGGACTTTCAATGGACTTGAATCAATGGCCTGCCATATTATTTGATTAACATTGGGACTGTGCCAGTTTGTTTGTTGACCTTGGGCTTGTTAGCCTCAGCAGCTAGTAGCTGCCTGAGTGAAGAGATCCCTCTAGCTTCAGTGGGCCAGGAGCAAGAGGCAGAGGTGAAGGCCAAGGTCGAGGGGATTTCACATAGCCCCTAGATCTTGGCACTTTGAACTCAGACTTCTAGCCCCCCAAACTGTAAGAGAATAAACTCCTGTGTTAAGGCCATCCCATTTGTGGTATTTTCTTGACAGAGCAGCACAGAGATAACTAGAATATGCATGATAGAATTTTTCAAGACCAACAAATTATTCATTACAAATACCTTTTTTCAGCAGCAGAAATGGCTATTATACAGCTGATGGAATACGTTGGAATCAAATTGACTACATTTGTGGAAAGAGGTGAGTGTGAAGCTCAATATCATCAGTAAGGGGCTGACTGCACAACCGACCATCAATTGCTCATACACAAGTTCAAGCTGAAATGGAAGAAAATTAAACCAAGTCCATGAGAGCTAAAGTACTACCTTGAGTATATCCCACCTGAATTTAAAGACCATCTCAAGAACAGATGTGATGCATTGAACACTAATGACAGAATACCAGACGAGTTGCAGGATGACATCAAGGACATCAAACATTAAGAAAGCAAAAAGTCATTTAAAAGAGGAAAATGAAAAAAAGACTAAAATGGATGTTAGAAGAGACTCCGAAACTTGCTCTTAAATGTAGAGTAGCTAAAACAAATGGAAGAAATCATGAAATAAAAGAGCTAATCAGAAGATTTCAAATGGTGATTCAAGAGGACAAAGTATTACAGTGTAATGTGCCAAGACGTGGAGTTAGAAAACCAAAAAGGGAGAACACACCTAGCATTTCTCAAGATGAAAGAACTGAAGAAAAGTAATTCAAATGTTGAGTTGCAATACCAAAGGAGTCTATGGGCAAAAAATGGAATGACACAGGAAGCAACAAAAGAAGATGGAAGGGTTACACAGAGTCACTGTACCAAAAAGAATTGATTAACATTCAACCATTTCAGGAGGTAGCATATGATCTACAACTGATGGTACTGAAGGAAGAAGTACAAGCTGCACTGAAGCCATTGGCAAAAAACAAGTCTCCAGGAACTGATGGAATACCACCAATTGAGATGTTTCAACAAATGTATGCAACTGCTTACACGTTTATGTGTAAGTTGGAACTGCTTACACATTTATGCCAAGAAATGTGGTAGACAGGTACTTGGCCAACTGACTGGAAGAGATCCATATTTCCAAAGAAAGGTGATCCAACAGAATGGGGAAATTATCAAACAATATCATTAATATCACATGCAAGTAAAATTTTGCGGAAGATAACGCAGTATCAGTTGTGGCAGTACATAGACAGAAACTGCCAGGAATTCAAGGTGGATTCAGAAGAAGAAGTGGAAAAAGGGATATCATATCATTGCTGATGTCAGATGGATCATTACTGAAAGCAAAGAGTACCAGAAAGATGTTTACCTATGTTTTATTGACAATGCAAAGACATTCCACTGTGTGGATCATAATAAATTATGGATAACATTGCAAAGAATGGGAATTCCAGAACACTTAATTGTGTTCATGTACAGGTATATATAAACCAATGGGCAGTTGCTTAACAGAACAAGGGGATACTGCATGATTTAAAATCAGGAAAGATGTGTGTCAGGACTATATCTTTACATCATGCTTATCCAATCTGTATGCTGAACAAATAAGCAGAGAAACTGGACTATAAGAAGAGAATGCAGAATCAGCACTGGAGGAAGACTAATTAACAACCTGTGATATTCAGATGATATAACCTTGCTTGCTGAAAGTGAAGAAGACTTGGAGCATTTACTGATGAAGATCAAAGACTACACCTTCAGTATGGATTACACTTCAATATAAAGAAAACAAAAATCCTCATAACTGGACCAATTAGCAACATCATGATAAATGGAGAAATATTGAAGTTGTCAAGGATTTTGTTTTACTTGGCTCCACAGTCAACATCCATGGCAGCAGCAGTCAAGAAATCAACAACATGTTGCATTAGGGAAATTCACAGCAGAAGACCTTCGTAAAGTTTTAAAGAGCAAAGATGTCACTTTGAAGACTAAGGTTGGACTGACCCCATGGTATTGTCAATTGCCTCACATGCATGGTAAAGCTGGACAATGAATAAGGAAGGCCAAAGAATTGATGCATTTGAATGATGGTGTTGATGAAGCATACTGAATATACCCTGGACTGCCTGAAGAACAAACAAATGTGCCTTGAAGAAGTACAGCCAGAATGTTCCTTAGAAGTGGGGATGGTAAGACTTGGTTTCATGTACTTTGGAGGGACTAGTCCCTGGAGAAGGAGCTCTGGTAGCATAGTGCCTAAGGCACATACCTGCTAACCAGACGGCTGGAGGTTCAAACCCACCAGCCACTCCTCGGAACGAAGGTTGGGCAATCCTACTTCCATAGTGATACTGCCTCGGAAACCCAAGGAGGGGTCGCTATGAGTTGGGGCCGACTCGACGGCAAACAACAACAACAACAACAGTCCCTGGAGAAAGACATCATGCTTGGTAAAGTAGTGAAAAAACCTTGGTGAATGAAAAAGCAAAAAACCCTCAATGAGAAAAATTGACAAAGTGGCTGTAACAATTGGCTCAAATATAGCAATGATTATGAGGATGGCACATGACCAAGCAATGTTTTGCTCTGTTGTGTATAGGGTTGCATGTGTTGGAACTGACTTGATGGCACCTAACACCACAATAAACCTTGATATCTGGGTATTATAATTATAATTATTGCTGTTGTTGTGTGCTGTTGAGTCAGTTCTGACTTATAGTGACTCTATAGGACAGAGTAAAACTGCCCCATACAGTTTCCTGGCTGTAATCTTTAAGGAAGAAGACTGCCACATCTTTCTCCCATGGAGTGTCTGGGGGTTTGAATAGCTAAACTTTTGGTTAGGAGCCACGTGCTTAACCCTGTGCCACCAGGGGTCCTTGGTATTGTAATTATAAGGAACTTTTCAGGGTACTTAGATATAGTTTGAATTTTAATTCTGTTTCCCTTCTGCTTTGTCCTCCTTTCTATAACAATAATTGTAGCAGAAACTAATCTAACCCAATTTGGAAGAGAGAGCTCTATTAATGTAAAGTAAGATTCCTTAAGCATCCCTATTGGCCACAATTTCACATTAGAATACAGTTGGCCTTCTGTATTGCTGGGGTCTATATCTGCTCATTCAACCAACTGTGGATTGAAAATATTGGGGAGGGGGTGTTAGCAATTAAGTTGTCAAAGCAATCCCTCAAAGACTAACAGGGAGCTTAAAGTACTATTTACATAGTATTTACATTGTATAATCTAGAGATGATTTAAAGTCTATAGGACTTTATGGGAGGATGCGCATAGGTTATATGCAAATACATTTTATATACGGGACTTGAACATCTCAGATTTTGATATCTGCAGGGGTCCTGGAACCAATGCCCTGTGGGTACTGAGAGATGACTCTACATATAATTGTACAATGCAGTGAAATGGATCTTTGCTTTCCCCAAGTGTTCTGTAATCAAGATTTTTCACAGATGAACATTACCTACTTTCAGCATGTCAGTTTGGTATACAAAATGGAAATTAACATTTAAAACCATGTTTTATGCTGTTATGCTTATTATCATCATCTCTGTCTTAATCACAATGGAGTCCCTGGGTGGTACAAATGGTTAAGCACTTGACTACTAGCTGAATGGTTGTTGGTTGGAATCTACTGAGAAGTGGTTCAAAAGACAGGCCTGGCAAACTGCTTCTGAAAGATCACAGCCTTGAAAACCTTGTGGAGCAATTCTAGTCTCTACACACACAGGGTCACCATGAGTCAGAATCAATTTGATGGCCACTAACAGCAACAATCTCAGAAGGAAGATGGAACAATCTACTTCCGTAGTGATACTGCCTCAGAAACCCAAGGAGGAGTCACTGTGAGTCGGGTCTGATTCAACGGCACATAACAACAACAACAGCAGCAACAATCACAGTGATAATGGCTACCATTTATTAAGTAAGGATCTCTGGTAGCATAGTGGGTAAGGCATTTGGCTTCTAACCAGAAGGCCAGCAGTTCAACCCACCACCAGCTGCTCCATGGAAGGAAAATGAGACAATCTACTTCTATAAAGATTTATAGCCTTGGTTACCCAATGGGGGTCACTATGAGTTAGAATCGACTTGATGGCAGTAGCTTTTATTTATTAAGAACTTTCCATGTGCCTGGCACTGTGTTACAGACTTTTCATACATTTCTTAATTTAGTCCTGTTATCTTATTTTTATCCTTACTTTAGAGATGAACAGACAGATTAGGGGTTAAGTTATATGCCCATGGTCACGTAGGTAGTAAGTGGCAGAGATGGGATTTGAACTGGGTTGGACTAACTCTCAGCAGATGGCAATGCAGTGGGGCGGGAGAAGAGAATAGATAAATAAAACTGTCAGGCAATAAATGATATGTGTCAAATGAGACGCGGGTGATAAATGCTAACAGTGGATGACAGCCCTTGGTAAGTGCCACTGGCTGGTTTGGTAATAACAGGTTTGCTCTGTTAAAGTCTTCATCTTGAAAAAGTATGATAGCAACCTAGGGCTTAAGAACAAGAAGACTTAAATGATGGAATATTTCTGGATGACGCTTCTATAGGTTTGTCATTCTGAATGCCAGATGTCATCAGTCCTTCATGTAGAGTAGTGATGCCACAGAATGCAGGTGTCTTCCCATTGCTGCAAATCAACAGTTAAGAAGGACATCTTCAAATATATTTGCCACTATTTATATTCAAGTAGCATCACTGATAGCAATGAAGTGTGGGGGGAGGGGGCAATACAAGAATCTCTTAGACACATAAAGTTATAAAACATTTTTTATTATCTCTGTTAAAAAAAAAAAAAATCAGAAGCAACTGGAATCTTCAGATTCTTTTACAGCCTGGCCTATTTTGCAAACACCAACTATCATATTAAGAGTATCAGCAAGATGAGGGTGATTTAGTCCCAACTTGGAGATGTGAAATACACGACGAGGCAGGTTGCCTTAAATCAATCCTGAAATGAATCTTCCAGATATCAAATCTGGGCTTTTCAGGACAGTTTTATTTGCTAATAAGCCTAATAAATTGAAGGGTGCCAGTGTTGTCAGGAGACGTGCACCTTGAAAAGTATAAACGATGTGAAAATGCGGATTTGCAGCAGCAGACGTGGCAAAAGGCAGGGCTGTGAGAAGAAGCATGTGCTTAGGCTTCGTGTTTCAGGGAAGCTCTGCTGGCCTGCCAGGGTCTCCAGATGGAATCACTCAGGAGCCCCCAGGGACTGTTGTCATTCCTGAACGAGTTATAAGAACACAAGAAACACAAGACTCCTATGAAAGTAAACTAGCCCACAGGGCCAGGACAATTAAAACCTAGTCAATTTTAACTTCTGGAAATTTTGGAAGACGGTATTACTGGTTTAGCCTATAGTATGCTTATGTATTTGTTTCTTGTTATTTTTGTTTGAGGCCTTTTGAATTGCCAAGAATTTATCTAAAATCCGATTTTTCTTCTTCTTTTTTTTTTTTTGATTCCCACAAAGTTAGGATGGATGCCTTTCTCGTCCTCTGTCTCCATCCAGTTTTCCAATGAATTTTAATCAGTCAGTGACTGAAGTCAAAGGTGCTAGGCTCATTCATCTCTTGAAAGGTAGAATAGCTGAGTAGAATCAGAGCTGGGTTCTGACTCCGGATCTATGCACTGCCTTGGGTAAGTCATTTCATCCTTCTCAGACTTATTTTTCTCAGTTGTCTAACAGGGATAAGAAGTACCTATGTCATTGCTTTCATACTTCGTACATTCCATGTTCCGATGATTAATGGATGTCTGCGGCTGTTTCTCTTCAATTTGAGTGGTGCCACATCAGCAAATGAAGGTCTCG
>NW_006921649.1:7171659-7174980 GCF_000298275.1 Orycteropus afer afer
GATTGATACGGTGGCTGCGATGATGGGCTCCAGTACAGCAGGGATTGTGGGGCTGGCGCGGGATCGGGCAGTGTTTCGTTCTGCTGTACATGGGGTTGCTATGAGTCGGAAACGACTCGACGGCACTTAACAACAACAACAACATGTCATTGCTTGTTTTAGCATTAAATAGGATATTCTTTGTAAAGTGCATAACATAGTGTGTGGCACATAGTAAGTGCTCAATAAACAATAATTGTACCAGTTGCCTGTAAGTCAACTCCGACTCATGGTGACCTCATGTGTGTCAGAGTGGAACTGTGTCCATAGGATTTTCAATGACTGATTTTGCCAAAGTAGATGGTCAGTCCTTCCTTCTGAGGACCCTCTAGGTGGATGAGAAGCTCCAGATTCTCTGTCAGCAACTGAGCACGTTAGCCATTTGCGCCATTCAGGCACTCCATATTATTTCTATGCTGTAGCTAAGTACAAGAGTTTTGATTGGTGTCAACAATTAACACACTTAGTTCTTTACTGAAGGGTTGGTGGCTTGAGTCCACATAGAAGTATCATGGAAGAAACATCTGGTGATTTACTTCTGAAAACTCAGCCATTGCAAGGGGTTTCCCTTTGAGTACAGTTCTGCTCTGATACACATGGCACCACCATGGGTTGTTGTCAACTCAATGGCAACTGGTTATATCTCACTCTTGATGAATAGTTAAATGAGGCTAATGTTCTCTTTATCATAAATTTGGGGTTTCTAAGTGGAAGAATTGAAATCCAATCTCTGATTGCTTGCTTCAGGTAAATGATTGAGGAATTTCAATAGTTTATGTTATTATTATTACCTATCCTGAAGCAGGGCTCATGGAAAGGGCTCAGAATTTGGAGTCACCCAAATTGAAGGTCAAGTATCAGGTCTACTTAAGTGGAGTACAGAGCCTCTCTGATGTAACTGTATTCATCTGTGCAATGGTAATAATAAAGATATCTATCTCCTGGTGTTTTAGTCAGGATCAAATAATAGTGTTTATATGAAAAGACCTTGCAAACTGCTAAGCTCTGGATCTATTTGTAACACCTTCTCTTAGCATCCAGCACTAGGCCTAGTACATAGCAAGCAGTCAGTTGAGAGTCTGTTAACCTTCCCTCCCACCCACCTTATCTGCATCATTTTCAGTGTTAAGTGGTTCTGGGGGTAGGGCATAGGGAGAGGCTGAACCACATGACCTAGATCTAGCCAACTGGAAATAGTGCATCCTCTGGTGGCAGTGATTGATTCAAGGATGGGCACATGACTAAGCCAGGCCCAAGGAGAATAAGTTCCAAAACTTTTATAGGAACTATTAGGGAAAGAAAAGCTTTGCTTTCTTCCCTTCTTTCTGTTTTCTTTCTTTCTTTTGCCAAACTGCATGCTAAAGAGATAAGTATGTTGCTGCTAAGAGTCACCATGTAGAAAAAGTCCCAATGACATTATTTAGCTAATGGATCCAGCTTTGCCTGAAGCCCTTGAATTTTTTGTTTTGTGAGCCAATACATTTCCAAGTTCTTTTTCTTTGTTTGTTGAAGCCAGTCTGAATTAGAGTTCTATTGTTTACAAATAAGAATCCTAACTAGTTATACTTCATCAACAGTCTATATCGGTTTCTGTTTATTTTTAACCTTGGGATATAAACCTAGATGTGTTGTAGAGAGTCTGTGAATTACTGAAATTTGCGCAAAATGTTCTGTCTGTATTTTTCTTTTTGGAAAGAGGAGTCATACAGAGTCATTGGTCTGCACTAATCTAGATTTTTGCTTTCCACATAACCCTCCTTTCTTTCCTGATTTCTGCCCCAGTTGTTACTCCAATGGTTCTCTCATTATAGTCACAGATTTCATTCTTATATTTTACGTAATGCTCTTCTGATCATTCCACATTCATCTTCTTCTTCTTCTTCTTTTTTTTTTTAATTGTGATTTGGGTGAAAATTTACAGAGCAAATTCACTTTCTGTACAGCAGTTCACATACACTTTGTCTCATGACATTGCCCACAATTTACCACAATGCAACATCTCCCCTCTTACTTCCTCCCAATAGTTACCTCTTCCCTGTGTCCATCCCTCCATGCACTCCTGCCCCCTGAGCTGTCTCACTGTGCATAAGCAGCCCTTCTTTCTCCCATGCTCGTTCTCTCCAAGGAGCGTATCTACCTCAGGTAAATGTTCAACTCATATGCCTGTCTATTGTTTGGCTGGAAGCCACAGGCATGGGTTCAATTCCAGACCTGAAGGGCAGCTAGGTGCCATAGTCTCAGTGGTTCTACCAGGCTCTATTGGACCAGCAAACTTGGTCCCCCCCCCCCTTTTTTCCTCCAAATGATTTTGAGTTTTGTTCCACATTATTCTCCCTCTCTATCATTCCACATTCTTCTTGACCTTTCCTGGATATCTTGAACTGCTGGTCAACCAATGGAACTGTAGAGATGATATTAGAGACACAGAACTGGCTGGTTTGTCTAACTGCACCTATTAAGCGCTATGGAGCTTTGTGGGATCCCTGGAGTCTAGGATCAGGATGGTGCAATCTTACCTGTCAATTTCTGACTCCTGGTGGTAGCTGGCTGGAAGTTTATTTTGAGATGGGTTGGATGTTCAAACCCAGGCAAAATAGAAACATGTGCGATGATCCATTAACAATGTCTTCAATGAATGGGCTTGGGATGAGGAGAGTGGAAGCACTGATGAGCCTAACTAGCATTGTTGTTGTTAGCTGCTGTCAAATGGGTTCCTGATTGACGGTGGCCCCATGTGTTATAGAGTAGAACTGTTCCATAGGGTTTTCTTGGCTGTTGTCTTTTACAGAAACAGTTCACCAGGCCTTTTCTTTCATGGAGCAGCTGGGAGAGTTTGAACCATCAACATTTGAGTTAGTAAATGATCACAAACCACCCAGACTGCTTCTAACTAACACTCTCTCTCACTGCCATTGAGTTGATTCTGACTCATAGTGGCACTCATTGGGTTTCAAAGGCTGTAAATATTTACAAAAGACTGCCTCATCTTTCTTTTGATAGGTCCAAACCACTTTGGACTTTTCGGTTAGCAGCCAAATACCTTAACCACTACAACACCAGAGCTCCTTAACTAACACCAGGAGCTCAGATCATTTATCTCCTTAGAGTTTTAACTCTTACCAGTTCACTGGGAGAGACAAGAATCTAAATCATGCTAGGTAAAATGATAAGGGGTTGGTAATTTATATCTTTTTGTTGTTGTTGTTGTTGTTGTTGTTGTTGTTATGTGCCGTCGAGTTGGCCCCACTCATAGCGACCCCTCCTTGGGTTTCCGAGGCAGTA
>NW_006921649.1:7175080-7259372 GCF_000298275.1 Orycteropus afer afer
GGGTTTGAACCGCCAGCCTTCTGGTTAGCAGTCAAGTGCTTTAGCCCTAATTCTCAGAAGGATAGGGAAGTGCTGATCAATTTCCTTAAATAGGACAAGTTCTAGTGAATATAACAGAAGAAGAGTTTGGGATAACCTCCCAAAACAAGTTCCATGATGTTTTCTGCATGCAAAATTTTCCTGAACTCAGGAAGAAGTAGAAGACATCTTTAGCAACTGTGTCCAAAACTGATATCCGATACAATTCTATAATAAACAGAGGAAGAACAGTAATCTCCACCAACCTGGTTAATCCAAATATTCAACCACTTTCAGTTGAACACATGCTGTGTGTTTAAAATATATATGTAAACTGAGTCCATGTGTGTTTGTGGCAGAGCTTCAAACTGGTTCAGAAATGGCTGATGCAGCGAAATTGGAACAGACTCAAAATTTGTGAAATGTGGGTGTATCAGGAGAATAACCAGAATGAGGAAAATTATAGGCTGAAGCCCTGAAATGGGAGACTTGGAAGAAGTGTAGTGAGCCCTTTCAGGATCCTGATGCAAGAAACTGGATTATTGCCAGGGCTGTGGAGAACTACACATATTTAAAGCAGCACAGTTGAGTACCATCTTTGAGCAGGGCAGCAATGTTCCCAACTCTACTGGTTAAGAGATTTGGTTGTTATGCAACATGCATCTGACCCTTGTTTTCTAAGAGGGAGATTAGGTTTCTAGCAGGGCATAGACCCATAATTTTTTCCATTCAGGTTAGTGTTCTGATATACCCACATTTCACATATTTGGGTCTAATATGGTTTCACTTTGTTGGCCATGACTGACCTGGATAGAACTGGTTTGAAGCCCTCATTTGTGGAATGCTAAGTAGTAAACTAAGTTCTGGCACTAACTAACTGGGTGACCATGAATTAACTTCTGTGAATTTCATTTCCATTATCTGTAAAATCATTATAATAATGCCTACTTACCCCAAAGCATTGCTGTGCAGGTCAAATATGAAATATGAAAGTGGTTTGTAAAGCTATGAAGCATTATGCAAATTCCAAGTATTATATGGGCACACATTGTCTCTATATGTGCACATATATACACAGTTCATGAATAATAGATGAGCTCTGTGTGGCTCAGATCCATTTTGATCAATAATCTTACCTCCACACTCATACAGAGCATTAGGGACAAACATCTAGGATTAGTGCTTTGACAACACTAGAATGGCATTGAAAAACAGTGTTGAAAAAAGGAAAACAAACAAGAAACTGCTGACAGTTCCTTTAAGCCACAAACTCTATCTGAACAAAACTCCTTGGCGAATCCCTAAGCAGTAATTCAATAAACAAAGCCATTCACTCGGTTTTACCCCTAAAGTCCTTGGTGGCCCAGCAGCACACATTCTGAAGGTTCACTTTGTTATGCACAGTCCCCATCCTAGGACTAATCTTTTTATAATGAACTTAATCCAGTTAGAACTCCCTAGAATGGCCACATGTCAAAGTAATTGGATAACAGCCTGAGATTTTGTAATTATTCCTACTCTTCAAGCAGGGCTGGTTTGAGTCTACACACCCCCTCCTCCTATCAGTGACAACCTTTCCCAATGATAAAGCTAAAGCCAAGGGGGAGAGAGTCAGATGAGCTCTGTCTTGGGGGGTGGGGATGTTAGCAGGAGAACTGAGATGGAGGGAAGGGAAAGAGAGGTGGGAAGTCAGCTACTCCTTGTAGACAATCTGTCTCTCTTAATAGGCTGCTCTTTGCAATAAAGAAACGCAGGCTTTGGAAGGCATAGGTGTCTCTGCACCATGGGGAAGAACAATTAACCCAGTTGAGAAAATGGTTTTCAACAATCTTGCAGCTGCTTGGGCACTGCTTCCCTCCTCATTTTCCAATTTACCTTTTCCCCACCGAAGCATGCCATGTGCCTCTCTTCTTCCCATTACTCTTCAGTAGGCAACGCCTTTGCTGGGGCACTAATCCCAAAACCCTCAAAAGAGGAAATGATTACAGAATTAAGATGCCAAAGATTTTCCTTAAAAACAGAAAATTCTAATGCATAATAAAATTAAACCTCCCACCTCTCAGTTAGTACTTTGCTTGGCTATGGGTGGAAGCCACTAGCAAGTCTGGGCTTGACATTCATTGCCCACACTACTTTGTATACTAACATTCAAATCAAGTGAGCCACTCATTTGTATCTCTAACTTACTTTGAGCTTAGAGTGGTGGCCCCACCTACAATCATGGTCTCTCAAAAAAAAAAAAAAAAAAAACCATCAAACCCACTGCCATTGAATCAATTCCGACTCACAGTGACCCCTCCTTGGGTTTCTGAGGCGGTTTCTCTATGGAAATAGATTGCCTAGTCTTCCTTCCGAGGAGTAGCTGGTGGGTTTGAACCTCCAACCTTCTGGTTAGCAGTCAAATGCTTTAGGCACTATGCCACCAGAGCTCCCTAGGTAGTGCAAATGGTTTACACTCCACTACCACTACTTCTTCTACTAACGTAAAAGTTGGTGGTTCGAACCCACCCAGTGGTACCATAGAACAAAGGCCTGGAGATCTGCTTCTGTAAAAATTACAGTCATGAAGACTCTGGGCACAGTTCTACTCTGTAACACATGGGGTTGCCAAGAATTGGAATCTAGTTGACAGCAATTTTTTTTTTTTGGGGGGGGGGTACTCCAATCATATAAGGGTTGATGATGGACTAGAGATGAGTGTCAGAAAGCCAGCTGTGACTAAGTGGATACTAGAGGAAGGAAGGAAGAAGAGTTCTCCAGGTTGGTACCTCTCTCCAGTGCAGCAGTAGCTCTGCAATATGAATGCTTAACTTATGGAAAAGGGTGTCAGACCCTGGTAAAATTGGTTCATTGACACAGTGTCTAAAACCATGGGCTCAAACATAGCAACAACTGTGAGGATGGTATAGGACCAGGCACTCTTTTGTTCTGTTGTACCTAAGGTCACTGTGGGTTGAAACTGACTTGACAACTCCTAACAATAACAACAACAAACAAAATTGCCTCACACAACCTAAAGTCTTACCCCCCTGATCTGCATCAGGGAATTGTTTTAACAACTTAAAATGAGAAATCTCATTCCAGGGAAGAAAACCAAACAGACATCAAAGGCTTCTTGATTGATTGGGCAAAGGAGAAGCAGAAAAATTCTGGCCTGGCCTCAGAAGTGTCTATGCTTCTTCGTGCTGGTCAGTGTGAGAGACCTCGCCCTGTGTTCTCTCCACATGCTTCACTTTTAATATGTTCTAAGTCTGCTTTCAGTTATTGCAAATATATCAACATTGAGATAGGGGGAAAAAAATCCCCTGACTGCTTTAGGCCTAAACTCGGTGCTTCCTCCCAGCACATGGATCAAAACAAATGCATATGGGCTCTGAAAAGGGGCAGCCAGCACCTCATGGAAACCCAAAACTAAGTAAAAAGAAACAAAGGCACTGGTTCCATTAGGTCTGAGCCAAATCTCTTCTGACTTGTTCTAATCTTTGGGCCAGTGCTTATTTTCATTGGATTGGATTAAAAACAAGGCTTTTCTCCTACCTAGCCTAAGGACTTGGATTGCCCTTTGTGTACTATTTCCACATTCTTTGTTATAAATAAGCAGCACTGTACTGTATTAAGAGTTTTACATGTGTTAAACCAGTTGCCGTGGCGTCCATTGTGACTCATGGCAACCCCACGTGAGTCAGAGTAGACTTGTGTTCCATCAGGTTTTCAATGGCTGATTTTTCAGAAGTAGATTGCCAGGCCTGTCTTCTGAGGCACCTCTGTGTGGATTCAAACCCCAAACCTTTTGGTTTGCAGCATATTATCTGTTTGCTTAACCCACGGATTCCTTCCACGTGTTACTGTCATTAATTCCTACCACAATGCTAGGAGGGAGTCCTATTTAATGCAGATGATGAAACAGAGGATCTGAAATGCAAAACAATTCCCCCAAGTCTACCTGGTTTGTTGATAGCACAACTGGGTTTGGATTCAGGTCTTTGCCCTTACTACACACTGGACATTGCTACTACTGCTGACTAGGCAGCCTCTGCTTAAGGGTCTGGGAGACATGTAGGGAGATCCCTTCTGAACTCAGTTATCTCACCCATTCTGGCCCCTTTGTGCTAGAGAATCAATCTTTGCCCTGCTCAGGAGGACCAAAGAATGTAGTGCCACCACCAGCCGCTATCATGGGGCAGTTATGTTAAGCTGATAGACATTTAGCCCCCATCTTCAGAACACTTGCAAATAGGTCTGGCCCTGCCTTTCTTATTGAGTCTCCCCCTGTCCTAAGGGGCGGTGCTGCCTGGGAGGGTTTTTCACGGGACACATAAGTGCTCCCCAGTGTTGTTCACATAGCACAACAGTGACATCCAGGGGAGAGGCCTGGTGATGGCAGGGACCGCCTGGTTCCAGCATCTTCCGCTGGGTTTCAGGACTGCCTCCCGAGCCAAGCTATCCTGACAAACACACAGGACCTGAATCACCAGGGAACAGCCATCTGGGGACCTGTTGGTCAGCACATACCCTATAGCTTGCACTGGCTCTTTCTACTCTGACATATGCCCACCCTGCAGCTCAGCTTTCCTCTCTCACCCCATCTTACCCCTACCCCAAGGTTTACGGAAGACACCTCTAACTTGATCAGATTGAACATACAGCAGCTCCCCACAAATGCCTCTCCATTTATGAAGTCTTTTGTCAGTACCACCTGATGATAGAGAACAAGTTTCTGG
Organism: Orycteropus afer afer; assembly: GCF_000298275.1. Taxonomy (NCBI): domain Eukaryota; kingdom Metazoa; phylum Chordata; class Mammalia; order Tubulidentata; family Orycteropodidae; genus Orycteropus; species Orycteropus afer. Next base: position 7,179,820 of record NW_006921649.1, read on the forward strand.
AATTAAAGATTAGCTCAGTCCTTTCCTCAAAGTGAAAATGTTTCCCAAACAAATGTGTGTGGTGGCTTGTTAGTATTGCTGTTATGTCTTTCACTATAGTTTTATTGCTGATATTCACTGTGCTGTTCCTTTTGCTCTGCTCTGCCTTGTGAATAGGAAGGACTATCAATGGAAGCAAGACACATACACACACAATGCATAGAAAATTACACCCCAAACACACACACACATGCATTTAAACAACTAAATAGAAACCAGGGTCAATATAAACTGAAAGAGGTTTAAAGAGAAATGAAACAAGAGAGAAAACAGATCCTTGCCTCCTCCGGGGTCATTTTCTGGGGAGCATATGGGCTGATGTCTGCCCATCACCTGTCCATGGCCTGTGCGTCTCTCCACATTGTGCTCAGGATGCTCCTTGGATCCCTCGGGGGCTGCAGCAAGAGCGGCTGCCTGCAGCCTGGGTGTCTGGACTCTGCTCCCGCCGCCCCTGCAGGCTACTCTCTTCGGCCAGGAGGTGGCAGGGCAGAGATGCTGCGTAAGACTGTGGCCTAAAGAGGCGGCATCAAAGGAAAACCGGACTGGGGTGCTGGTACTTTCTGCCAAGCATCCCTTCCCAGGTAAGGGGTGGCCACTTCCTGACCTGACTGAGCAAACTCCTGGGTTGCCAGTGTTACAAGTGGGACTCATACAGGCTGGTTTAATGGACTACTTCTTTGGGTGTGTGCACCACAAACAGGGCCTGAGGCTGGGTGGAGACTTCAGGGCTGGGAATGGGGAAGGAGACTGAAAGGTGAAAGGTAGTTTATATCATCTTGGGACGAAAGTGGAAGGGAAAATGCATTGAAAACTGCTACCCATGGGAGGAATGATGAATGAACGCATTTCTTTTTCTCTTCTCCCCCAGACTGGGAGCTCCACATGAGTGTCACACCCAGAAAACAGTAGGTACTTAATTACTATTTGTCAGTGACTGTGTGCATAACCTGGCCTGACTACAGAAAGGTGTTAAGAGAAGCTGAGGTGAGCAGTGGTTTTCCAGGCCCACACAAGAGTCAGAGAGGGAATGGGCTCAATTTGGAGTGGGCAGGATACAAGTTAGCTTTTTTTTTTTTTTTTTTTACCAGTTGCTGTGGAGTTGATTCTGACTCATGGCAACTCTGTGTGTGTCAGAGTTGAACTGTGCTCCATACAACTTCAATGGCTGGTTTTTTTCTTGGAAGTAGATTGGCAAGACTTTCTTCCGAAGTGCCTCTGGGTAGACTCAAACTGCCAACTTTTCAGTTAGCAGCTGAGTGCCTTAACAGTTTATACCAACCAGGTAAGTGCAAATAGAGTACAGAGCTGGGGTGTGTGGAGCAACAATGGATGTAAGGCTGCAAATAGCAGCATTCTCTTGGCTTCTGAGAGAAATGATGGTGATCATGGGAGGTACTTTCTAGCTACTTCCATGGCAGGTTTGGGTGATAGAATCTCTTTCTCTGGAGATTTTTAAGAAAGAGAGACTCTGGTAGAAAAGGTTCAGTGGGCTGATTTACTGGGAGATGCAATGCCAAGATTTTTTATTTTTTTTCCTCCATTAGCAACTGTGGTGGTTAAGTTTGTGTGTCAACTTGGCTGGGCCTGGTTGAGTGGCTGGCCAGCTGAATGTAGTTAGTCCCCATGGTGAGATTGGTAATTAACTCCATGGTGGAATCTATTGAAGCAGCTGAGTAGCTGCTTTGGTTATGTGGTCTGCTTCCCGTATATAAGAAACAGCTTTGGGAATGGTCTTTAGCTTATGGCATGCTTGAACCCTGCATGTAGCTAAGTTGTTGTTCAGCAGCCTGCCACGCTCTGCCGATCTTGGGACTTTTAATGGATTTGAATTAATGGCCTACTGTGTGGTTTGGTAATATCGGGACTGTGCCTTATTACTTGCCAACCTTGGGCTTGTCAGTCTCAGCAGCCAGCAGCCGAGTGAAGAAAAGACTCCGGCTTCAGTGCTCTGGGAGCAGGAGGCAGAGTTGATGAAGCCCAAGGTTGAGGGGCTTTCACCAAACCCCTAGAGCCTGGCACTTTGAACTTGGACTTAAAGCCTCCAAAGTGCAAGAGAATATAACTCCTGTTTGTTCAAGCCATCCCATTGGTGGTATATTCTTGTTAGAGTGGCATGAGGTAACCAAAATAGCAATCTTTCTCTCGTGCCCTATAGCTCTAGCAACAGAAACTAGTGTGAACCTAATATATAAAACATACAGTGGACCAACTCATGCTGAACATGGGGAAGGCCAGAGCTCTGCTATTAACCCCTTCTTCCCAGGGCAGTCTCAGGGACATCTTTGTGTAAACCCCTGGGCTCTGCTAATCTAGGTTTGAAAACCACTGAGGGTGTTGGGAAAGAAAGCTTGTTGTCAAGGCACCCAGGATTTGGTCAGCTACATCTATTTTGGCTCATATTCTTGCGCTAGCGAGACAGTAGTGATTCAGTGGTGAATTCTCGTCTTCCATGTGGAAGATCTGGGTTCAAGTCCTGGCTAAAGTACCTCATGCACAGCCATTACCTCTTTGTCACTGGAGTCTTATGTGTTGCCAGGATGCTGAACAAGTTTCAATGGAGTGTCCAGACTAAGACAGACTAGGAAGACAGGCCTGGCAGTCTACATCCAAAAACCAGCCAACAACCAACCTTATGGATCACGATCATCCAATCCTCACCTGATCATGGGATGGCTGTAGAACAGGATAATATATCATTCTGTTGTGTGTGGGGTTACCACGAGCAAGCAAGTATGGACTAGATTAGCAGTTGCAACACCTGGATACAGTCTATTTCACATCTCTGAGATCTGAACTTTCTGGAGCAGCCCTTGAGCACCCACATTTTAATTGTTTTGGGGACTCTGATGATCAAGATTGGGAACCACTGGACACACTGACCTGTCATATTTCTTTGCCTGTGAGTGTGCAAAGGCCCTGGAGCCCTGCTTTTAAGTGTGGACAAACCTGACCAGGTTTGGCAAAGCTAGGCTTCCCTCTCAATAATGTGTCCCCAGGACACAGGGCCACTCAACTGAGGTCAATGGGTCACACACATTCCAAGAGAAAGGACAGCAAGAGAAATACAAAGCAACAGGGTCTTTGATAAAGTTTCCTATCTGTAGTATGTCCCTTACATATGGTGTCATAAAACCCTGGTCCTAGAAAACATCACAGAGATGTTCTCATCTTCCTGAGGAGTCCTTTCAGAATTTCTCAAAAATGTGTGCCATGACAATACACACTTGAGGTCATAAAGGCGCTCTAGTGGCACAGTGCCTAAGGCATTTGACCATTAACCAGGAGGTTGGTGGTTCAAACCTACCAGCCGCTCCATGGAAAGATGATGGGGCAATCTATTCCTATAAAGATTTACTGCCTTGGAAACCCAATGGAGGTTGCTATGAGTCGGAATCAACTCGATGGCAGTGAGCTTAATTTTTTTTGTGTGTGTGTGTGTATCTCCAAATTAAAACCAAACTTGTTGCTGGCAAGCCAATTCTGATATATATAAACCTCACATTTGCCACAGTGGAGGTGAATCTTTGCTGGGGTTAGGTTTAGAAGGCAACATCTAAGGCAAAGTTATAGCTAGTTAAAATTACCCTTAAAAATCTCCTGTATCAGCCTTAAACTAGAATATTTAATAGCTGTGAGTAGACAGCTCTGTAGAATAATATGTACATGTCAATATATAAAGCAGGGATTAAAAAAAAACATTTACTTTAAAGGGCTAAAAGTCAATATTTTAGGCTTTTCTGGCCACAAGATCTCTGTTGCAAGAACACAACTCTGCTGCTATAGCAAGAAAGCCATAGACAAAAACATAAATGAATAAGCATGGTGGTGTTCCAATAAAACTTTATTTATAAAAATAGATAGTAGACCAGATTTGGTCCATAGACCATAGTTACCCAATCTATAGTTATCTGATCTTTGGTATAAAACAATAAAGTGAGAAGGACCCATTTAATAATATAATATTCCTGTTTCCAAACACTATAATCACATTCAGTGTGTTTGTACCATGAAGGCCACCAAGCAGTGGAGGTGGGGTGAGCAGCTAATCCATGTCTCCATCTCAGGCTCACCCCAGGCACATAATGACCAGAAAAACTCCCTACATTGAATCAATTCTGACTCATAGTGACCCCCATTGGGTTTCTGAGGCTGTAAATCTTTACAGAAGTAGATCATCCCATCTTCCTTCCATGGAGCAGCTGGTGGTTTTGAACTGCTGACTTTCTGGTTAGCAGCCAAATGCCTTTTCCACTACACCACCAGCTGGTGAAATCATCCAATATTTAAATTATTTATGCACCTCTCACTGCTAGCACACAGAATTGAACCCCGTAAGTTAAATGCAAATATGTTATCTTTCAAAACCCAAAACATATATAAAAACATACATCAAACCCCCAAACAGGATTATTTATGTAATTTTTCTAATTTCAGTGAGTTGTATTGCATCCTGTAGACTTAGATTATGGCACATCTAAATCATGAGTGGCAGGAAGGGGAAATATTGTGAAAATCAGGTATTGTTCCATCTCAGGAGATGACAACAATAGAGGAAAAAATCAGCCCAAGGGTAAAGGATCAGCCAAGGGCAGTCATAGGGGCAGGGCATTTGCATTTGCATCTTGCATTTGGCAAGAGAGTAACACCATTGTATATGTATATGTATATGTATATGTATATGTATATGTGTATGTGTATATACATACGGGAGCTCTGGTAGCATAGTGCCTAAGGTACTTGACTACTAACCAGAAGGCTGGCGGTTCAAACCCACCAGCCACTCCTCAGAAGGGAGGTTGGGCAATCTACTTCTGTAGTGATACCGCCTAGGAAACCCAAGGAGGGGTCGCTATGAGTCGGGTCTGACTCGAAGGCACATAACAATATATATATATATATATAGTTGTTGTTATGTGCCATTTTATATATATATATATAATGGTCAAAGATACTTGTTAGAGATACCTGGCCTAGTATGTAAGGCATAGTGACTCAATGTCTACACTACTTAAAGAGAATGATTCCTGCTTGTGAACAAGGTTTACGGATTAAGAATATTGCTTCAAACCATAGGAAGGACCTGTGAATTTGATGGGAAAAGTCCAAGAAATGAGCTCCTTCCTTGTAGAATGGGCCCTCTGATAATAATGGGGTTCCTCTTGACCCCAGGCCTGGCCTGCTCAGTGCTCTTTATCTCTACAAATCAGTCTAATGAAGAGAGAGCTCTGCCAAAGAAAGATGCAGAGAGAAGAGTAAGCGGACCCATGACTTAGTGCTTTGATGCACAAGCCTATTAAGGATGTGGCAAATATATCATGTGGCCCTTGAGAAACCCACCTGGAAGATTACTGTGGGTCTCCCCTCATCATTGTTCTCTCTCATCCCTACCACCCAGACTCAACACCCAGGAGATCCACTTCAACTCACTGCTCAAAACTGTCTCGAGTTTCCTGACATTTTCTCAGGGAAGTAGGATGTAGCTCCAAAAAGTTGGGAAATAGATTTAATGAGAAATATTCCCCAAAAGTTCCCCAGTGCTGTGGATTATAAATGAAGCCATGAATCATGGGGCCACCTGTAATATTTTATAAGTGGTGTTGGAAAAGCGCCTCTAATAAACTTGAGGGAAGATGGATCACCTTTCTGAAAAAGCAAAAAAAGAAAAAAAAAAGGATGTTGGAGGCATAAATATATGCAAAGACCAGATTTTGCTCCCTCTCTGGTTAAGAAGCAAGGCCTCGTTTCCTCGTTTCCTCTCCTTTTGGCACTCCCAGGGCCCCAGGTGTAAGAGCTTTATGATTAGAGCCCCACACATTTACATTTCAGGCTGATTGTTGGCACCAGTGTCACATCTGGTATTACTTCTCCCAAGTTGCTGCATTCCCCATCTAGCGACATCACCCCTGGAAGTTACCTCCAACATTTCCCTCCAATCTCACAGGCCAGAGGGCTGAGTTTGCGGGGAGAAGAAGGAAGATGAGAAGGGGGAGGAGGAAGAAGAGGAGGGGAAGAAGAAAAAGGAGGTGGAGGTGGAGAAGAAGGAAAAGGAAGATGAGAAGGGCAGGAGGAAGAAAAGGAAGAGGAGGAAAAGATGATAGAGGGAGAGGAGGAGGAGCAGAAGGAAGAGGAGTAGGAGAAGGGAAAGGAAAAGAAAGGGGAAAAGAAGAGATTTGAGGAGAAGGAGAAGGGAGAGGGAAAAAGGAAGAATGAAAGAGGAGGAGGACAAGAAGGAAGGAGGGAAGAAGAGAGAGGAGGAAGTGGAAGACCAGGAAGAGGAGGAGGAAAGGAACTGTCAAAGGATAAGAGAGAAGGAAAAGTGTGGGGGGAAAAAAAAGAAAAAAAGAAGGACTGTGAAAGAGGAAGAAAGGACAAAGGCAGAAATTGTAAGAAAAGGAAAGTGAGAAGAGAGCGAAGAGAATGGAAAGGCAAGGCCAACCAAGGGCAATTCTCTTTCCCTAACAGACTGCTCCAAAGGAGGGCTTCTTTGCTCTGATATGTTCTCCACACAGAGATTTAGGTATAACCCAAATGGCTGTTTTCCCTCCTGCTACCATTGCTGTGAGGAGTGTAATGTAATGCCTAAGGCACATGACTGCTAACCAGAAGGCTGGTGGTTCAAACCCACAGCCATTCCTCAGAAGGAAGGTTGGGCAATCTACTTCTGTAGTGATACTGCCTTGGAAACCCAAGGAGGGGTCGCTATGAGTTGGGTCTGACTCGATGGCACATAACAACAACAACCATTGCCGTGAGCAGATTGGAACAGTTTTCACTCATTCGTTTAACATGTCTTTCTGAAGAATTCAGTATGCCCCTGCCATCGGTCATTGTGAGGATGCAAAGAATGGCATGCCAAGTGCTTAGCAAAGGGTCTTCCCCTAGGAAGGACTCAGCAGCATCTTCACTATTGTTAGGATCCCAGTCACTCCTCAATGAGCCTATACTTTACTGGGGAAAAAGAAGTGAGAATATTATCTTAGGTTTCCTGGTCTGTGTCCACACACAACAGCCTAGTTTGAGACAAAGTTCAGCAGTTCTCATCTATAAACTGAAGGTGATGATAATGGTTTCTTAGGGTTGAGGAAATGAAAGAGATAATTAGTATAGAGCACTAAACAGGTCTTCAGCACACAGAGCACTTCATATCTTGGTATCATCCATGCAGGGCCCAGGGCCTGGCTTGTTGCAGAAACTTGCTGCATCCTTGCTGAATGAATATAGGCACCGAGTGCATGCACACTCCCACACACTCTTTTGGGCTCCATAATTTCCTTTCAGCCCAGGGAATTGGGGCAACAGAATCAGACATTTACTGTGCACAGAAGAGCCCTCATACATAAATATTTATTTGCCCTTCAAAATGTTTTCCTTGCTGCCATGTGGCTGAGAATGGAAGAAATGCTATATTTAAGCATCTAAGTTGACGGCTTCTAGAATACAGCCATAATGGGCCTTGAAATAGGTTCTTCCTGTGGTGCCGGGAGCTGAAAAAATTTTACTTCAAAGGTGTCATTTCTGCTCTGGGGAAACAGGTGTCATTCCAGAGCCCAACAATTTACTGAGAATTGTCTGACTCTAGAGGATCAAGTGTGGAGGAGGAAGGGGCCAGCAAGGGTGGTACAATGCTTTGTTGCTGGCTTCTCCAAGGGAGTTAATCTTGGGCAGGTTATTCACTCTAATTTCTCATCCATAAACTGGGTATAATGGCCACTTTGTCAGACTGTGAGGAGAACAGATAAGGGGTACATTAGTGTATCTGTCTGGCATATGTAAAGCTCTCAGTAAAATGCTAGCTATTATTATCATGTCCCTGGGTGGTGCAAATAGTTAAGCACTACTAATTACAGCTACTAACTGTAAAGGTTGGCAGTTTGAATCCACCTGGAAGTGCCTTGAAAGAAAGACCTGGTGGTATACTTCCAAAAGATTATAGCCATTGAAAATCCTATGAAGCACAGTTCTACTCTGAGACACATGAGGTTGCTATCAATTTGATGACAACTGTTTTCTTTCACTATCATTATTTATTTATTTTAAACTAGGAATAATGACTTATTTATGGATGGGGCCTGAACAGCAAAAACAGTAGGAATCTCTATGAAAGTAAAAACCAAAAACAAAACAAAACAAAAAACACCAAACTCATTGCTGTCGAGTCAGATGCAACTCATAGTGACCCCTCCTTGGGTTTCCAAGGTGGTATCTCTATGGAAGTAGATTGCACAATCTTCCTTCCAAGGACTGGCTGGTGGGTTTTGAACCACCAACCTTCCGGTTAGCAGTCAAATGCCTTAGGCACTACGCCACCAGAGCCCCTATGAAAGTAAAAGGAGAATACTAATTTCTTAAGCTTGCACAATTCTTGTTCTATAGCTTTAAGGTGGTCAACCCTTGGCAGTGTGTGTTCCTAAAGGTGACTGTTATATTGGTTAATCTACATACTGCCCTGTGAGGTGGGCATTATTGCCTCCATTCTACAGATGAGAAAACCAAGGCTTGCAGGCACCATGTGATCTTTCCAAGTCATTTGTAGCCAAAGTGTATCTCCAAAACCTAAGATCTTAGCACTAAGACAGTACAAGCTCACACAACAATTGGAGCCAGGTAGGTAAGTAATATAGTTGGGAGTAAAGCAATTATGTGGCAAATGGAAGAGTACAGGCTTGGTTAAAGAGGGCAGCTTTTCCAGCTGATTGCTGTCTTCAGAGAATGTAGGCCAGAGAGGTCAGATCTTCTCATTTCTCAAGCAAAACAAAAACTTTTGAGTTTTAATGGTGACATTTTTTTTTTTTTAAAGTGCCTATATTGCTGATTTGTTCCAAAGTTCAAAGTCCTCCAGGCTCCTGCCTCCATCCCCCACATCTGCCCCAAATCTTACTGTCAGCTTCCAAAGACTACAGACTGTGTTTGGGTTTTTAGGAGGAAGGCTGTGGCCACACTTCTCTGGCCACCAAGTGGCATGTGTAGTCTACTCAATGGTCAAGGCCCAGCTAACCAGGTGTTTCCTATTTAATTTTGATGTGCAGGTTTTAACAAGAGTAATTTATAAGTTTGACATTGTCAGTGGTGGTCTGAATGGCTTCTCAGACTAATACAAAGGCTGCCAGAACCCATTAGCAAATCAATTGGGTAGTGTGCCGCTGTTTTGAAAAGAAAATTATTTTTCTATTTTTGCAGGTTAGACAGCAATGCTCCCCCAAGGGCGATTCCTTGTAGCTGCTTTCTGGAAATTGTGAATAATAATGGTCAGGATTAACCTGCTTCTTTTTCTCCCTTCTGTACTTCACTCCCTTCTGCCCAGTAGCAGTCACCAACCTGTTCACTTTCACTAGTTCAGGTCCCAAGACCTTATTTACTCCTTTTCTGGCCTGGATGAGGCTGTTCTAGGCACTGAGAAGACACAGATGGGGAAGGCATGAGCTCTTACACCATAGAGGCTCAAAGTCCACAGCCCTGGGAAGCACACTCAAAATCAACTGCATGACTCTCTGAACTGGGACCCACAAGAGGCAGGCTTGGGAAACCTGTCACTGTTGGACCAACTTCCAAGTCTTTTTTGGGCCCAGAAAAGAAAATGGCCTTAAGGCTGAAGGCTTAGGGCTCACAGATGAAAGGTTCAGAGTAGTAACTGGGATTTTAGAGACTTTCTGTTGAGGTGAGGGAGGAGTCCAACATGACAGAAGATGGATAGGTTACAAACAACAACAACAACAAAAACTAAATCCACTGCCATCAAGTCGACTCCAACTGACAGCAGCCCTATAGGACAGAGTAGGATTGCCCCATATGGTTTCCAAAGCTTTCTGTCTTCTGCCACATCTTTCTCCTGAGAAGAGGATGGTGGGTTTGAACAATCTTTCAGTTAGCAGCTGAGCACTTACCCGCTGGCAACACAAGGGTTCTTTATGGGCATGTTAGAGATCTCTAGTGGTGACTATATTTAACTTTTGTTTTGTGCCATGTATGGAACCTTCCTTCCTGACCTCTCTACCCCTCCCAATGAATGTTCTAGAATGTTTCCATTAGTAGACATGTTTCTGGGTTTGGGGTTGTGAGTGCTGTAGGATCTGATCTTATGGTACTCAAGGAGCAAGGGGAAAGACCATCCTCCTCCCCCTAAAATTGGGGTTATATCTATGCCAGCAAATTAGGAGGGGCAGAGGACTGTTGGTATGGTGCAATTTAAATACTCAATGCACCACACCATGGACAATGGGAACTCATCTTGGGTCTTAACAGGGGAAAAAAAAAAAAATAGACAAATGGAAACTATAAACCTAGAAAAGAAAAAAGAAAAAAAAAATCATCCTAAAGAGAAATCAAATTCCTTCCCACTTCAGTTCAAATGTAAGCATTTTTTATCATGGACTTCACATTCTCCCACTATTACAAGTAATGATTGAACGAAACTCTTCTCCAAAAACAATCCATTATTCCAAAAGGCAGAAAAAGCCATTAGAGTCCCTGAGAAATCAGAGTACAGAAAAGTGAAGGAAAAGATGCTCTTTGTATGTGAGATAAAGAGAATTTGAGGAAATTTGTCTACTTTTATGTAGGCAATGGTAAGATGGATGCAAAGTGCACTGGAAGAAATCAAATTACCTTTGACCTGTGATGACAAGGCTCAGACAATCAGCTGACCCATTAAGAGATCTGTTTTTGAAGCAGTTAGGTTTTAGAAATACTGGTAAAAATCTAAAAGGTCCAAAGCCTCATTTTGCTTCATTCCAGGCCCACAGATTCTTTTCTGCTCAAGGTTGATATTTTTGTGACTATCAGTCCCTTTAAAAGTGTGGCAATGGTGGAAGTAGCTGTGGATAGCCTTGCGTTCATGTGTCTTGTGGACCAGAGTGTTTTGAATGTGCACACTGACTATTCAGGGGGAATCTTGTTCACATGTAGATTCTAAGTCAGTAGGTCTAGGTGGGGGCCTAACATGCTCCTGGGTGATCCCAATACTGTAGGTTCCTGGACCCACTTTGAGTAGCCAGGGCTTTAGCTATGGTGGCCAATTTTGGTTGTACATCAGAATCACCTGTGGTTTAATCAGTTTCCTGTGATTCTGATTCCCTGGTCCTGAGGTGTACCTGTAGTTTTAAGAAGTTATTCAGGTGATTCTTTTGAAAGCCAGGTTTAGCAACCCAGAAGCCTGGTGGTTCAAACCCACCAGTTACTCTTTGGAAGGAAGGTTGGGCAGTCTACTTCTGTAGTAATACCACCTCAGAAACCCAAGGAGGGGTCTCTATGAGTCGGATCTGACTCGACAGAAGTGTGTTGCATTGTTGTACTGTATGTGTAAGGAGTAACTGGGTGGTGCAAATGGTTAAGCGTTGGACTGCTAACCAAAAGGTTGGCAGTTCAAACCCACCCAGAAGGGCCTGTGAAGTAAGGCCTTGCTATCTGCTTCTGAAAGGTCACTGCCACTGAAAACGCTGTGGAGTGCATTTCTACTTTGCATATATAGGGTCACTATGAGTCGGAATTGACTTGACAGTAACAAACAACAACAATACTGTGTGTGTAAAGTCCCTAGGTGGTACAAATGGTTAATGTGCTTTGCTCCTAACCAAAAGCTTGGAGGTACAAATCTACTTAGAGGCACTGAAAAGGCCTGGTGATCTACTTTTGAAAAATAAGCCATTGAAAACCCTACAGAGTACAATTCTACTCTGACAGACATGGGACTACCATGAGTTGGAATTGACTCAATGGCAACTGGTTAATTTTACTGAAGGTGGGAGATAAGGAAGGGGCTATGACCAGGAGACAGGTGTCATGGTTTCTTGTACTGGTTCTGTCACTTATTCATCATGTGATCTGACAGAAGTCACTTAACCATTCTGAATCATATCTAGTTGCTCTTTTGGAGAGTTTATGACATTCTAGGCACTGTCCTCAAGATTTTACATGCATCCTCCCTCTTACTCCTCACAAAAACCCATGGGTATTGTTATCCCCACTTTACAGATGAGAAAACTGAGGGCCAAAGACATTAAGTAACTAGCTAGGTATAAGCCAACAACTAAGCAGATTCAAACCTAGAGCTCTCTGCTTCCATAGTCTATGTCCTTAATCACTATGCATATTTTCACCTTTCTCATTTACAACGCATGACAAGTCTTTGACCTAGACTGGAAGATTTCTATAGGTGGAGAGAGGAGGGAGATGGGGAGAAGGGAGATCAGATGGTTGACTGAAAGGGGCTATTTGATTATATGTTGGGAGACAAGGTGCAGTGGAGACATTATCTCCTTTATACTTCCTCATATACCCCCCAAAGTCTAACCTAACACCTTAGAACATCTTGCTATCCATGCTTTATGAAGGAAAACCTATCATAAATAGCACTCCTTTGGCTTCCATTAAGCCAAGGATAGTGAATATATGCACTGTATGTTCCCACACTCCCATACATGGCCGATATTGCTTACTGACCATAGCTTTCTTTTTGATGGGGTTGAATGGGGCCGTACCACTGTTTCTTGTAGGGGATTCCAGGTAGGCACAGTCAATGAATTTGGACTGAGATTTGAGAACAAAATGCTTGCCCTTCATCTTCAAACCTTACTAGCACTAAGGCAAGGGGCCCTGGTGGCACAATGCTCGCTCAGCTGCTAACCAAAAGGTCATCAAGAAGAATTTATCAGTGGCTCAGAAGAAAAGACCTGGCGACCTGCTCCCATAAAGATTATGACATAGGAAACCCTCTAGGGCAATTCTACTCTGTCCCTAGAGGGTCACCATGAGTCTTAATTAACTCGATGGCATAAAACAACAGCACTATGGCAAAGTAGAACTAGCACGTGTCTGGAGATCAAGAAGCCTGGGTTTCAATCTTGGCTCTGAGACTAAAGTGTGTGTGACTTTGTACAAATTACTTTTCACTCTAGGCCTCAGTTTACTTGTTAGTAAATGAAGGGGTAGGCCAATACTCTAGAGATCCTAAAGTCTCTCCCAAGAATAACATCCTAGGTTCCAACAGGTATTCAAAGCCAGGTGAAGCTCATCAGGGGAATGGCTCTGTCTGTGTTAATATGAGTACACAGCCAAACTTGTGTAAGAAAATACCCCCATGCATGTTAAAGCCACCCCAGAGAGTCCACTATTCCACACTGTCTGAGCCTTTACGGGATAAAGTGTCTGTCAGTGGAAGAAAAAGCAAACACTATATCGTTTGTCCAAATTATGAGAGACAATCTGGCAGAGGCCCCATGCCCTGGCTGTCTGGAGCAGGTGGTCTCTTTGGAATGGATCCTCAGGTGTGGGGGCCAAGAATCCATCCTGAGAGATGTAGGAAGAGGGGCTCAGTGCCTTGAGGCCATGGTTGTTTAGTTCTTCTGCAGCCCACAGACCCCCCAGCTCTCTCCCTTCCTTGGGGTTGGGAGTAAGCTCAGAGCTGCTTCTCTGTTGAGCTCAGACATGCAGGATTATGCTGTGATTTCCCAGAGAAAATCAAGAAGCCTGGCATGAGAAAGGACCACACCACCCCAGATAATAACAACAGTTCATTTTTATTGAGTGTTGTCTCTAAGCCAGGCATTGTGATATATGCTTGATCTCATGCCACCATCTAATGAGGTAGGAGCTATTATTACTCTCATTTTAGAGATAAAAGAACTAAAGCACAGGGAGGTTAAGTAACTTGCCCAAGGTGACACTGGTAGTGGGTAGAGCCAAGATTCAATCCCAGGCAATCTGATTTCAAAGCCTTTCATTTTAACTACATATTATATAGTTTCCCTAATAGGGACAGTGATACCAGAGAGTTTAATGGATTTTGTTGCATATTTTCTACAGCTATTTGAATAGCTGTCTTCCCTGGATGGATTATAAACCTGAGAAGGACATAGGCCATGTCTCACTGATGCATCACGGTACCTCTGATGCTTAGCAAACTACCTGGCACATAGTAGAGGTTCAATAAATCTCAGACTAATATATGAATGAACAGACAAATAAAAGCCAGCAAGTAGAATTTAAGGAACAAGCTCTCTTCCACAGAATGATAAACTTTGTGCAAAGAGCTTGGACATACTTATTAAGTGCCTACAATATGCCAGGTAAGAATACCTGGCAATACAATGATGAAGCTCCTGGCTGCTAACTAAAAGGTTGGCAGTTCTAACCCACAAGCAGCTCTATGGAAGAAAGATATGGCAGTCTTCTGTAAATATTTTGTTGTTGTTGTTGTTGTTAAGTGCCGTCGAGTTGTTTCCGACTCATAGCGACCCCATGCACAGCAGAACGAAACACTGCCCGATCCCGCGCCAGCCCCACAATCCCTGCTATACTGGAGCCCATCATCGCAGCCACTGTGTCAATCCATCTCGTTGAAGGCCTCCCCCTCTTTCTTCGACCCTCCACCCTACCAAGCATGACATCCTTCTCCAGGGAATGGTCCCTTCTGACAACATGACCAAAATAGGTGAGACAAAGTCTGGCCATTCTTGCTTCCAAGGAGCATTCTGGTTGCACTTCCTCCAGGACAGATCTGTTAGTTCTTTTAGCAGTCCATGGTACTTTCAGCATTCTTCGCCAGCACCACAACTCAAAAGCATTAACTCTTCTTCGGTCTTCCTTATTCATTGTCCAGCTCTCACATGCACATGAGGCGATTGGAAATATCATGGCTTGTGTCAGGCCCACCTTAGTCCTCAAGGAGATATCCTTGCTCCTCAGCACTTCATACAGTTCCTTCACAGTTGCTTTCCCAATGCTACACATCGTCTAATGTCCTGACTGCTGCTTCTGTTGGCATCGATTGTAGAACCAAGCAACGTGAATTCTTTGACAACCTCAATCTTCTCTCCATTTATTGTGATGCTGCTCATTGGTCCAGTTGTGAGGATTTTTGTTTTCTTTATATTGAGATGTAATCCATACTGCAGACTGTATTCTTCAACCTTCATCAGTAGGTGCCTTAAGTCATCCTCACTTTCAGCAAGCAAAGTTGTATCGTCTGCATATCTCAGGTTGCTAATGATTCTTCCTCCAATCCTGATACCACGTTTTTCTTCATCTAGTCCAGCTTCTCGGATTATTTGCTCAGCATATAGATTGAATAAGTGTGGAGAAAGGTACAACCCTGACTCACTCCCTTCTTGATTTTAAACCATGTAGTGTCCCCTTGTTCTGTTTGAACGACAGCCTCCTGGTCAAGGTACAGATTCCTCATGAGTACAATCAAGTGCTCGGGAATTTCCATTCTTCTCAATGCTATACATAATTTGTCATGATCCACACAATCAAATGCCTTTGCATAGTCAATAAAACACAAGTAAACATCTTTCTGGTACTCTTTGCCTTGAGCCAAGATCCATCTGACAACAGCTATGATGTCCCTTGTTCCATGTCCTCTTCTGAATCCGGCTTGAACCTCTGGAAGTTCTCTGTCAATATACTGCTGCAAACGTTTCTGAATATCAGAAGTTGTGGATGATAAGTTTGGTGCTGTACTCAACCACTCACATGTACATAGACAAGTCTCTCTCCTTCCTAGAACCTCTTCCCACTATCTGTAAAAGGAGGCTCAAGCAAATGGTCATTAAAATCCTTCCCAATTCTGTAAATATTATAGCCTAGAAAATGCAATGTTGTTGTTGTTGCTATGTGCTGTCAAGTCGGACCTGACTCAGCAACAACTCCTTGGGTTTCCGAGGCAGTATCACTATGGAAGTAGATTGCCCCATCTTACTTTCGAGGAGTTGCTGGTGGGTTTGAATCACCAGGCTTCTGGTTAGCAGTCAAGTGCCTAAAGCACTACACTACCAGAGCTCCTGGAAAATGCTACAAGGCAGTTCTAATCTGTCGTAAGGGCTGGTATGAGTCAGAGCTGACTTGATGGCAGACCACAGCAATAAAAACAACATATGCCAGGTAGTGTGCTAAATAAGTTTTGTGAGTCCTTTTCCTAATCTTTATAAACAACCAAATGAGATACAAAATCATACCCCCTTTGCATATAGAAAAGGAGCTCTGATGGTGTAGTGGCTAAGGTATTTGGCTGCTAATCAAAAGGTCAGTGGTTCAAACCCACCAGCTGCTCCATGGGAGAAAGATAAGGTCTGTTTCCATAAAGATTTACAGCTTTGGAAACCCAATAAGGGTTGCTGTGAGTTGTAACTGACTAAATGGCAGTGAGTTTGGTTTTTGGTTGCATGTGGGAAACTGACTCTTGGGGCACTTAAGTAAATTGCCCAAGATTACATCAACTTAAATGGAAGATATAAGATTTAAATTCAGGACTCTCTAACTCCAAAGCAGCATGCTTATTCCATACTAGTAAGTTATGTTCTTACTAGCATGAGTTCAAAATTAAACCATTCTGGCCAAGGATACATTCTTTAGCTGGATGTTCTAGTTTGGGAGGAAATAAAGAAGCACAATATAGCCAAATGTAGGTAATAAAGGACTGGATATCAGAAGTTGTGGATGATAAGTTTGGTGCTGTACTCAACCACTCACATGTTCATAGACAAGTCTCTCTCCTTCCTAGAACCTCTTCCCACTATCTGTAAAAGGAGGCTCAAGCAAATAGTCATTAAAATCCTTCCCAATTCTAATGGTCCATGACTCAATGGAAGTAACTGACTCCACGAGAGAGCTAAGAGACATAGTAGCAGTCTCTCTAAAGCCAGAAGAACATGTTCTACCTCTGGACAGCTGAAGCAGGTAGTGATGAGGACAACAATTAAGAAGGCCGGCTTGCTTCCCTTAGATTTTTTTTTTTTTTTTTTCCCTCAAATTTTCCCCATCCTACTTAACTTTTGTGATCCATCAAATCCCTTAAGTCATTCAGACATTCACTAACTCAGTGACAGGAACTGCTGGCTACTTCCTCAGTGCTGAGATTCTAAGATGGAGTCTAACATGGAGCCAGTTTATGCCTATTGGGAGGAAAATATATGAATGAATGACAGTCATAGAGCCTAAGAATGTTAAAGTCAGATCTCTAGAGCACCATGGAGTACAAACTAGGAATTTATAGAGGCGTTCTTTTTGGCCCACATGGTATTTTAATAATGAAATTTAAGCTAGAAATCCAAATTTTCAGCTTTTCTTTGAAAGAAAGAGGAAGATCTGGCAACAATGAGCCTGTACTTCCATTTGGGAAGTATTGGCTAGAACTGAATTGGGTAAGAATCTTGTTGCAAGTAAAGAAAAACCCAAGCTAAATACCTGAAAAGCTCAGAGGTAGATTAGCTAGAAGGATTGCTTAGATTTAGAGCTCAACAATATCATCAAGACCACAATTTCTGCTTCACCATTTTTCCTTCTAAGAAGCTGACTTCACCATAAAGCTGGCTTCCCTTCCAGGAGCACAATGGGGAGAACAATTGCACTCCGTGCCATTGAGAAGAAACCAGGCTTTATGTAACTCAGAATTTCCAGCAAAGACCCTGAGCTTTGGACTGATAGGGCCATCTGGAACCATTCCTGGTGGCCTTGGGAATACCATGGTGTGGGCTGACTTAAACCTGGGATATCTGAAATAAACAAGGCATATGGAATTCTCCTGATTAGTTTGTATGAGTCAGGAACATAACATGTCTCATTCTAAGCACATGGCTTGTTATCCAGTGGAGAAGTGGTGAGGTTGAGTCGAAACCACACTGACCATTAGAGGCAGTTGTCCCTGGGTGGAGCACATGTTCTCTAATTCACCATGGTACTTACCACCCTACATTGTCTGACACTTGGCTCATTTGAGCCATGCTTGCCAGGTATTAGTCAATGAATCTAATGCACCAGCCTACCTTTCAGCCCCAATTAATGAAAGAATATGTTAAACACTCAGAAACACATAAAAGGTAGTTGTTGAGCCAAAACAAGTTTACAGATGGGGAAACTAAGGCCCAGGAATCTAGGACATATTCCACAGGTACCAGGTCAGCCACTGAGAGTTGGGTCCAGATGGCATGGCTGAGTCAATGAGAAAGCCCAGAGAATTTTGCACTGTCCACATGTGGGCAAATGTGATGAGGCTCTGAATGACTTATGGTCCATTTGAATGAGATAAATCCAACTCAAGTTTTCTTTTAGAGATGGAAAGTAACAAGCAGAAGAGTCTTTAACATATGCAGTGCTGGGGCTTATACCTGTTTCAGATGTGAAATTTAGTGCATTTTATGCTTACAACAGAGCCAAACTAATGTAAATGGAGAAGAAGCTCCCACATTGGCTTATAACAGTGACTTGTAACAATCCCACTGCTAAACAACTCCAGGTAATCCTTGTTACAATGTGGATGTTAACTTAGCATACTTCATATAAACCCATGAGTACATCTAGGTGATTTGTTTGCCAGTTTATCTGGCAAATTTGGAGGCAGGACTGGTAAGCTCTGAGGATAATATTAGATCAGGAAAGGTGAGAACAGGGACATGGCCTTGAAGGTGCCCAGTGCCCACAGAGTAAAAAGGGGGTGTTGAGCTCAGTGCTGGGTGGGCACTGAAAGTGGGGAGGAGTCTAAGTGGAGAGAATGAGTCCAAGAGGAAGAGGAGTTGGAGACTGATTTATTTATTTTTTGCTGAGAGCTAACCAGGTTTTAAGGACCTCTGGTGGTGTAACAGTTAAGTGCCTGGCTGTTAACTGAAAGGTTAGCAGTTCCAATTCACCCAATGGCTCTGTGAGAGGAAAACCTAGTCATCTGCTCCTGTGAAGATCACAGCCTAAAAAAACTCTTTGGGGTAGTTCTAGTCTATCACATGGGGTTGCTTTGAGTTGATATGGACTTGATGACATCTAATAACAATGTGGCTTTGGAGTCCCTGGGTGGTACAAATGGTTAAGCACATACATACCTAAATGATGTCCCATGCTTTAAGATAAAAATAAAAGCAGTCAACTACTTAACTGAAGGGCTAGTGGTCTGAATCTACTCAGAAGTGCCTCAGAAGATAGGCCTGGTGATCTGCTTCCAGAAGGTCACATACTTGAAAACCCTATGGGGCAGCTCTACTCTGCACACGCAAGTTGCCTGAATTGGAATCGACTCTACAGCAACTGACAACGACAACTGTGCTTTAAGAAATATAAAGGGGGAGGGCACTGTAATGAGGAAATTCCTTGACTGAGACTAGAGGCCAAGCAGCATGGTCATGACAAGACCCTGCATCTTATTAACAAGCAGTTTGGGCAGTAAAGCCGGCTTGTAATATAATGAGCCATTTGATCTTAAAAACATCATCTCCTGCCCTGGGTCACGAGGAGTCAATGGATCATCTCTCACATGCCTTTTGGCTCATAATGCCTACATTTTCAGAAAGGACTGTCATTCCTTCCTCCCTATTCCCCCTCCTGAACTAGCTAGTTGGGGATCAACCCATCTTTGATGGGATAAAAGCCCTGGTAAAAGGAACACCTCCAAGAAATAGGACATGATTATTGAAAATCACTCAGGTGTCTACATCAGGCAGAAACAGCCATCAAATTCTCTCATTAAAAATTTATTTCTTCATTAAGAAAAATATGCACGTAATTTCAACCATGTACCAGACATTATTTTAGGTGCAATGATGAACAAACATAACAAAACAAATAAACCAAACCAAAAGCTATATACATGCCCTGGTACTTGCTCTAAAACTGATGCACAGTGCAGGGTGTGAGAACCAACATTCATCAAAATTAATCAATATTAATAAAATAATACAAACTCACTGCCGTTGTGTCAGATCCAACTCTTAGGGACCCCTCCTTGGGTTTCCAAGGTGGTATCACTATGGAAGTAGATTGCCCAATCTTCCTTCCAAGGAGTGGCTTGTGGGTTTGAACTGCCAGCCTTCTGGTTAGCAGTCACATGCCTTAGGATCAAATGCCACCAGAGCTCCTCAAACAATACAAGTAAATATAAAACTGTAACAACAATAAGAGCTCCACCAGAGAAATGTAAGCTGTTTTAAGAGTTTATGGAACAGAACATTGACCTAATTAGAAGGCCAGATGTTTGAACTGAGAATAAGGTGAAGAGGAACAAGAACTTTTCACGCAGAGGGCATAGCATGTGAAAAGGTTCTGTGGTTAAAGGGAACAGGACCAATTGATAGAATTGATTTAAAAAAAAAAAAAAGTTAGCATGACTGAAGAATACAAAATGAGTCTGGAGAAGAAAGAACCTAGAGGCCGAACTATGTGGATATCTTGTTCCATGTTAGGAGCTTTTATTTTTATCTTAAAGCAATAAGACATCATTTAGGTATGCATGTGCTAGAGTGCATACTTGTCAATACCATGAAATGTGGAAGACAGCTACCTGGCCAACCAACTGGAAGATTCTCATATTTGTGCCCATTCCAAAAATAGTCATCCAACAGAATGTGGAAATGATCAAACAATATCATTAATATCACAGCAAGTAAAATTTTTCTGAAGAAAATTAAAAAAATGGCTGCAGCCAGAAATTCAAGCCAGATTCAGATGAGAATGTAGAATGAGGCATGTCATTGTTAATGTCAGATGGATCCTGACTAAAAGTAGAGAATATCAGAAAGATGTTTACTTGTGTTTTATTGACTATGCAAAGACATTCAATTATGGGTCATAAGAAATTATAGGTAACATTGAGAAGGATGGGAATTCCAGAACGCTTAATTGTGCTCATGAGGAACCTGGACATGGACCAAGAGGAAGTCATTCGAACAAAACAAGGGGATGCTGCATGGTTTAGAATCAGGAAAGGCGTGTACCATACTTTTTCAGTCTGTATGCTGTGCAAATAATTTGAGAAGCTGGACTATAAGAAGAAGAATGCAGAATCAGGATTGGAGGAAGGCTCGTTAACAACCTGTAATATGCAGATAACATAGCCTTATTTGCTCAAAGTAAAGAGGACTTGAAGCACTTACTGATGAAGATCAAAGAGTACAGTCTTAAGTGTGGATTAAACCTCAACATAAAGTAAACAAAAATCTTTATAGCTGGACCAATAAGCAACATCATAATAAATGGAGAAAAGATGAAAAGTATCAAGGATTTCATTTTACTTAGATTTACAATCTATGCCTATGGAAGCAGCAGTCAAGAAACCAAATGACATAATGCATTGGGCAAATTTGCTGTAAAAGACCTCTTTTGCTTTGCTTTTTAAAAAGCAAAAATGTCACTTTGAGGACTAAGATGTGCTTGACCCAAGCCATAAGGAGCTCTGGTAGCTCAGTGCCTAAGACATTTGCCTGCCAACCAGAAGGCTGGTGGTTCAAACTCACCAGCCACTCTATGGAAGGAAGATGGGGCACCCTACTTCCATAAAGATTTATCATCTTGGAAACCCAGTGGGGGTCAGTATAAGTTGGAATTGACTCGATGGCAATGAGTTTGGTATTTTCCATAGTATTTTCAATCGCCTCATATACATGCAAAAGCTAGACAATGAATAAGGAAGACCAGAGAAGAATTGATGCATTTGAATTACAGTGTTGGCAAAGCATACTGAATATATCATGGTTTACCAGAAGAACAAATACATCTATCTCAAAGTACAGCTAAAATGGTCCTTAGAAGTAAGGATGGTGAGATTTTATTTTATGTACTTTGGGTATAAAGTATGGAGAAGGACATTATGCTTGGACAAGTAAAGGGTCAGCAAAAAAGAGGAAGGACCTGCAATGAGATGGATTGATGCAGTGGCTGCAACAGTGGACTCAAACACGATTTGAGGATAGTGCAATGATTGTGAGGATAGTGCTGGCCTTGGCAGTGTTTTCTTCTGTTGTAGACAGCATCACTATGAGTCAGAACTGACTAGATGGCACCAGAGAACAACAATGCATGTGTGTAGAAGTCTCTAGGTAGTTAAGTATGTGGTTAAGTATACAGCTACTAACTGAAAGGTTTGAAGTTCAAACCCAACCAGAGACACCTCAGAAGACAGACCTCACAATTTGCTTCTGAAACATCACAGCTTTGAAAACCTTTGGAGTGCAGATCTATTCTGACACACACAGGGTTGCCATGAGTCAGTATCAACTCAGTAACAACTGGTTTGTTTTTATGTATGTGTGTAAGACCTGGAAGGAGCTCTGGTAGCACAGTGGTTAAAACATTCTGCTGCTAACCAAACAGCCGGTGGTTTGAATCCACTGGCTACTCCATGGGAGAAGAATGAGGCAGCCTTCCTCTATACAGATTTATAGCCTTGAAAACCCTATGCTGTAGTTCCATTCTGTGCTATAGGGTTGCTATGAATTGGAATCAACTAGGTGGCAGTGGGGATCAACTTGATGGCAACTAACAATAACAACAATAATATATGTGTGAGCATGAGAAAGCAAGAGAGAGACTTGGCTATACCTGTGCTTTGAAAAGGCCACTCTGTGTATGGTATGGTAGATGGGTAGGGAAGATCAGGGAGGCATGGCTAGGTCACAGAGCCCAGTGATCCTGCTGACACCTCCATTAGCTCCAGGATGTCAGTGTTTCTGCATTCCAGTACTCTAGAATCCTTGGATGTCCACATTCTCAGCTTCTTTCCTGTTCCAGTTACCTCTGTGCTGCTCTGATAAGAATATACCACAAATGGAATGGCTTGAACAAACAAGAGTTTCTTCTCTTGCAGTTTGGAGGCTTTAAGTCCAAATTCAAAGTGCCAGGCTCCAGGGGCTGGGTGAAAGCCCTTCAACTTTGGCTTCCGCTCTGCCTCCTGCTCCAGGCCCACTGAAGCTAGAGGCTTTTCTTCACTCAGGCAGCTGCTGGCTGCTGAGGTTGACAAGCCCAAGATTGACAAGTAAAAAGGCACAGTCCTGATGTTACAAAATCACATGGCAGGCCATTTACTCAAGTCCATTGAAAGACCCAAGGTTGGCAGAGCATAGCAGGCTGCTGAACAATGACATGACTACATGCAGGGTTCACGCGTGCCATAAGCTAGAGACCATTCCCAAAGCTGTTTCTTATATACAGGAAGCTGACCACATACCTAAAGCAGCTACTCAGCTGCTCCAATAGATTCCAGTATGGAGTTAATTACCAGTCTCACCATGGGGAATAACTCCATTCAGATGCCCAGCCAAGTTGACACACAAACTTAACTACCACATTTCCTCACTAAGGGATATCTGGGAAGTTCTGGCACTGAGTATCCCATGAGGCTCAGAGTATCTCTCAAGTGGACCACCACCCTGGAGAAATGGTTTCTGGATGTAGGAATCACAAACATCCTACTCTCCAGACAGGCCCAGATGGTAAGTGTCTGCCTTGGAAATTAAACAGCACACACACACACACACACACACACACAATGGTACCCTGGTACCCCACATTATCTGTCACATACCCTTTCCCTGGACAAATGATGATTTATGGGAGGCTGCTCTGTTTCCCGCCTTTCTCTTGTTCTATTTTAGGTGAATATATCCAGACCATGTGTTTTTGCTTAGCTTGACACATTCCAAGCAAGCTTTCAGTATGCCATGTGTTGGGGAAAAGTCTTCCTGTAAGAAGTAGAAGGAAGAAAAAACAGTGAGCCTGACCTCCATCTTTCCCTGGTTGCTAGAAGAAAAGTGTCCATACTCTGAAACTGCCAATGAGTCCCCCAGACAGCTTGAACAGCCACTTTCATGGCTAGATTCTTGAGTATACCAACAGACTCCCCATGTTTCATGGGAATACCCCATTTTATACATGAAGAAATCTGGGAGCAATTACAGCTGACACCAGTGGCCCTTTAGCTCCTCAGACTCACCATGTACTTTTCCTCCTTGGGGTCTTTGAACATGCAGCTCTTACTTCCTGAAACCCTCTACTTCTTACTCTTCATGGTGCTGGCTCCTTTGTCTCCTTCAGGACTCAGCTTAAACAATACATCTAAAAGGCAGCTTTCACTTCCTAGACCTCCCTCTCCAAAGCAAGTCACTCCTGAAGTGGTCTACCTCAGAGGCCTGTTTGTTTTCTTCATGGCAATGATCAGATTTGGCAATTATTATATTTATTCTTTGTTTTCGTTTCTTTCTTTCATTAGGTCATGGGTCGGTAAACTACGGCCCATGCACCACATCCAATTTACTGCCTGTTTTTGTAAATAAAGTTTTATTGCCACACAGCCAAGCTCATTTGTTTACATATTGATGGTGGTTGCTTTTGCTGTTGATGACTAAGTTAAATCATTGTGACAGAGACTGTGTGGCTCACTGGTCCAAAAATACTTGCTAATCTGGTGAGTCCATGGGTGGTGCAAATAGTTAATGTGCTCAGATGATAACTGAAAGGTTGGAGGTTCAAGTCTATCCAGGGTACCTCAGAAAAAAAGGCCTGGTGATCTACTATTGACTAATCAGCCACTGAAAACTCTATGGAGCATAGTTCTACCTAACATACACATGGGTCGCCAGGAATTAGAGTTGACCCAATGGCAAAACAGCAAATTGTCTTTTATTTATTTTTTTAAATTTTCTTTATAGGAAAACTTTATTGACCTTTGTATTAGGCTGTAAATTTTGTGAGGAAAGATAGCAAGTCTGTTTTGTACATCAGTGTACTCCTGGTGTCTAGCCCAGAGTTTGGCCTATAGTAGAACTCAATAAGAAAGTCAAGGAAAGATTTATATGTAGAAGGAAATTTCTGTGTTACTTACCAGGGATGCAAGGGGAAGGGAGGGAATACTGCTAAATAGGTAGAGACAAGTATTTGGGTAAAGGGAAAGGCAATATACCAAAAGCGAGTGACCAACATGATAACAGTAAGGAAAATGAAGACACAGAGAGGTACACAGTAGGTACAGACAACAAAGACATACCCTTTTAAATATACAATACTGTGTTATCAGTGGTCACAAATGGTAATCTACAGGTAAATAGATGGGTAGACAGGCTAAATGATGAGGTACCTCTAGGCAAAAGGGAATTTACCCATGACCATATATAAGGTTGGCAAACTCTACTTCTACACACATATTTGTATGTACTGTAAGAAGATCCAAATATATAATAAAGCTGACAAGGGGAAAAGTTATAACTTCTTTGCCACAGCCAAGCACTCTGAGGGAGCAAGTAGTTGGACCTGTGGGCTTAGGACCATGGTCATAGGGGACATCAAGCTCAACTGGCATAACATACTACACAAAAACATTGTTCTACATTCTACTTTGGCTAGTAGCAACTGGAGTCTTAAAAGCTTGCAAGAGGCCATCTAGATACAACAGTGGGTCTCTTCTTGTCTAGAGCAAAGAAGAATAAAGAAAACCAAAGATGCATGGAAATAATTAGTCCAAGGGACTAGTGGACCATGCAAACCTCAGCCTATATGACCATGAAAACAGAAGAATTAGATGGTGCCCAGCTCCCACTGTCAATCACATGGAAAGGAATCCGGATATCCTGGATAAAGTGGGAGAACAATGAGGAACAAAATTCAGTATCATACAAAGACCAGGTTAATGGCCTACTGGAGTCTCCTGGTGAGACCCCTGAGACTATGGCCCCTAGTTCCCCTTCAGGTCTGGAATTGAACCCACTCCCATGGTGTCCAGCCAAACAATAGACAGGCACAAAGGGTGAACATTTACATCAGGTAGATACACGCCTTGGAATGACCAACCATGGGAGATCAGAAGGGCAATATTTGCAAGGGGAGACAGTTCAAGGGACAGGAATGCATAGGAAAGAAGGACACAGGGAAGAGGTAACTATAGGGAGGAAGTGGGAAGAGAGCTGTTATGCTGTGGGGAATTGCAGTTAAAATCATGAAACAAAATGTGCATGAACTGCTGTATGAAAAATGAATTTGCTCTGTAAACTTTTACCCAAATCACAATTGGGAGAAAAAAAAAAAAAAAATTGTTGAAAGACAGCCCTGCAAATGCCAGGCTAGAACTGCTGAGTCAGCAACCAAGGGCATGCTTTCATATTCAGACTCTGTTTCCTTTTCTTTTTCTTTCTTTTACCTTGTCTTTCTCTGTCTGTCTGTATTTTTGCTTCAATCTGAGGCTTGCTTTGTACTTTAGTTTGGGCTTAAAAATCAGGAGATTCTTTAGTTTCAAAACATTAAAAAAATAAAAAAAGGCACAGTTTTAAGAGAAGAAGAAAAAAAAAAACCCCTCAAACTATATTTTAAAAGACCAACAAAGCAATAAATATCAACAATTCTGATTTATGAGGCCACAAGGAGTTGTCCCTAGTAACAATAGCAAGCTCTAAGAAGCCAGAAGAGAAATGCCAGGGCTGGAGAAGAGCAAAGTCTCCCTCCCTCGAAAAAAACAAAACCCACCAAACATATTAGCTTGATCTTCCTCCAAGTGGGCAAAGACCCCCTGCAGATTAATGGCAAGCATCTGTGCAAATCCCAATTTAATAAAGCATTTGGGAAAACACTTTGTAGCACAATCAAGAATTATAAAGTCACTCAGTAATGGGAAAATATTAGGAACAATTTAACCAGAATCACTGATAGAACACTTTGAAAATTATAATTTGATTAGAGACATCCAATGTGGATTTATGTGAGGGAGAATTTAATGCCTTACCTGTTGGAAATAAGTTTTGTGGCTAAATTACTACCATGGGAGATAAGGAAGCGATATATATTTATATGAACTTCCAGATAGCCCAGGGCATGCTTTCAAATATTATTGGCCAACAAGAAGTAGGAGGGGAGAGTAGGAGCCTGCTGGATACATAGTGCCAAACATAAACTCATTTCATTTTTTGAGCTGGACAAACGGTAAGATGTCAGGTGGACTGAGTGAAATTTACTGTTTGTAAATAAAGCACAAGCAGAGAAAATGTGACATAATCCAGTTCAACTCAGTCAACCTTGGGGCCATCCAGTCACCTAGAGATATTTGTTTGTTTACAATCTTTTGGATTAACTGTTGTAATGGAGGTAAAGATAGA
The DNA here is from genome assembly GCF_000298275.1 of Orycteropus afer afer. NCBI lineage: Eukaryota > Metazoa > Chordata > Mammalia > Tubulidentata > Orycteropodidae > Orycteropus > Orycteropus afer. The sequence goes on from NW_006921649.1 coordinate 7,206,684, forward strand.
CATCAACCAGGACAGGCATGAAAGAAAGAGCTGTGTTGTTAGTAGTCCAGCCATGTGGCAATCAGCAAAGAAGTACCCCTGTACCATGAGGCATGTCTGCTCTTCATCACCTGCATGTACCACAGAGTACATTTCCTGACATCTATGAGGGCCGTAGGAGCCTTGATGGCACAGTGGTTAAGTGTTAGGCTGCTCACGAGAAGGTTGGCAGTTCGAACCCATCAGCAGCCCCATAGGGTAAAAGACCTGGCAATCTGCTCCCGTAAAGACTGCAGCCTCAGAAACCCTATGGGGGAGTTCTATTCTGTCCTATAGGGTCACTATGAGTTGGAATTGACTTGAGGGCATGCAACAACAATAGAAGAGCCCTTAACAAATTTCTAGTGAAGAAGGCACTGAAAACTAGGTTATCACTGATGTGTCCATAAAAAGTCTGGGTGAGATATGATGTGATGAGACCCATATGAAATTGTCACTGCAGATTAAAAAGCACAAGTAAGCCTGTGCTTACCTTGCTTATTGGTAATCCTCTTGTAGAGTAAGAACACAAGGCATACATTTATTTTCATAACATTTAGGAGATAAATAAGCAGGTTAATTGAGTGTGAGAATTTGATCACTTTAAGAAAGATTCTAAAACACTTTTAAGTAGAGTTAGAAACAAATCAAAACCAAACCCACCACTGTCATTGATTCTGACTTATTGTGACCCTATAGGACAGAGAAGAACCACCCCGTAGGGTTTCCAGGGCTGTAAATCTTTATGGAAGCAGACTGTCTCATCTTTCTCCAGTGGAGCAGCTGGTGGGTTTCAATTGCTGATCTTCAGTGAGCAGCCAAACACTTAACCACTGAGCCACCAGGGCTCTCTAGAGCTAAAACAGAAGGAGGAATTTCAAGGCCATAATTGTTAGAAGGAAACATAAAGGCTTTGATGAGATTTCTCTCTTCTTATTCTCTGAAATGAGCTTGAGATAGCTATAAAATGTGGAATTGCTTTGTCTATACAGCCCCCAAATATGTAATTGTGACTTTCATTGCATTGGAACCAATATTAAGTTAGTTCAGGAAAATATGATGAGTTCTGCCTATTCTAGTGTGGGTCCCTTGTTGCATGTCTCTTGCTGGTCATCCAAATGAAATTCATGCCAAGAGCACTCTGACACACCAGTGTGGCAAATTGATATTATACAGCTACTCTAAGTACAGGCCGAATTCTTCTCTCACTTATCAACTGTGACACTTAGGAGTTGACTGTCTTTCTGAGGGCAAACCTTCCACTTGATTCCAAGTTGGTGCTTCTGCTTTCTAGGGTAATAGCTTAATGATCCCAACTGGAATGTATTGTGAAGTATCTACCTCCCCAGTTGTGAACTCTCTCCAGTTCTCTCACTCTGTCCTACCCTACCCTGTTTAGTTGGGGAAACAAGATTTGCCTTCTAAGTCACCCAATAGCAAGACCTCAGAATTGAGTATCTTAACAAGGAAAAATAAGCCATAGCATATGGTTTCCTTATCTGAGGCAGGCTGAGCTTAGGCACTCGTAATGTGCAGAAGTGCCTGAAGAGATGCTATATTGATTATGAGATACAATTGTGAATTTTATTACCTTCTGGGAAAAAATAGGAAACATAAAAGCAAGAGTTCTGTGCCAGATGTAAGAACTAAACACTGTGGTTATCTGATTAGCATTAGAGACATGTGCTTTGAATGTGAAACACTTGTAAGTCTCCCCAGGTGAGCTCTAGATCTTATCTGCGCCATTTATGTCACACTTTTATATGCCAGCTCTTCTCAAATGGGACCCAGATGAAGTTCAATCTTTTGCCTAGAAGAGTCTGAGGAGTTCACTGGATTTCTTGATTTTAAAACCAGAGTGGGTTTTATGAGAGAAAGACAAAACTCAGGAACCTTACTTAGAATCAGAGAGACAGCTTAGGTTAGGATGAGGGAGGTACTGACAGAAGAAGACTAAACAAAAGCAGAATGGTGCTTCATTTTAGCATGCCACCACAATACTATTCTCCTTGCATGAACTCTCTCTAAAATGTCAAGCTCTGTTGGCAAAAGCACTCTCTTGATTCCATATATTACACCTGACAGAGAGAGAACATCCCAATCACTGTCAGCACCTCCTATCCTAAATGTATTCTCTTATATGTTGTTTGATTCCAATTCCATTGCTGAGGACTCAAATATCCCCAATGTCTGAACCTTCTCTGCTTGAAGACAGAAGTAGGAGGTTCAAGGCAGAGTTAGGTCATGGTGTTCCTTCCAGACTCTCAAAATTTCACATTAACATTTTTTTTTTCTTTTGAATGACAATATCCTGTGAAAGTAAGGATGGGGGATGACAGGTACTCTTATACACTGCTAGAAGGAATATAAACTGGAAATGCCTTTTAGCTGGGCAATTTGGCAATTATCTTAAAAACTCTTAATGCGTGCATAACCTTTGATTTAGCAACTCTGCTTGTAAAGAAATAATATGACAAAGGTATAAAAAAGTATATATACCAGGACGTTCATTAACTGGAGTGTTTCTTTTTTTTTATGATGGAAAAAACTGAAAACAACCTAAAGTTTCCAATTGTAGGAACTGGTTGTTATGGCCCACCACTATAATAGAAGTATATGCAGCCATTTAAAAGAAGGCTGTTACTCAACAACTTAGAATAATGCCCAGTATTTACATTTTAGGTGAAAAGGGAAGTTTCCATAGAGTATCTATTAGTACATACTTCAATGTTATAAATATATGTGTGTGCATGTGGAAGAGGCAATAAAGCCTGGGAAAATCACCCCAAAATATTAATAGTGATTATTTCTAGGTAAGGACTGTTACTGTTGTTAGCTGATGTCATTTGTCCCCAACTCATGGTGACCCCATGCACAACAGAAGGAAACACTGCCCAGTCCTGAGCTGATGGATTATGGGTTTTATTGGTTAATTTTCAGAAATAGATCACCGGGTTTTTCTTCCTAGTCTGCCTTAGTCTCAATGCTCCACTAAAATCTGTTCAGCCTCATAGCAACCTCCTTTGACAGGGTGGTAGCTGTGCTTGAGGTTCATTGGCTGGGAATTGAATCCAGGTCTCCCACGTGGAAGGCAAGGATTCTACCACTGAACCACCAATGCCCCTGGTAGGTGAAGGATCATGGGTAAATTATTTTTATTTTTTGGCTTCTCATTATTTTTAATTTTTTTCTTAAAATTTTTTAAAAATTTTTTATCTCTTTATCTTTAATTCTTCTGCAATGAATATATAACACTTGCTTAAAGTTTTTTTTTTTTTTTAATTCCTTGCATTCCTCTGGCACTCCCATCTCAATTTTCAGAAGACTTTTCCATGGCCTCCATCACATCTGGACTTCTCATATCTCTACAACTATGATATTTGATGTGGCCAACCTTCCTCTACAGAAAGAATAACACACTGCTTTCCCATTTTACTTCCCATTATGGCAAAGCTGGCAGAGGAGACGAGTTCTGAATTCTCAGACTGAGGTTTTAGGCACTCTCCCACCTAAATGCCAGCATCTCCGTGCCTATGCCAGGTTCCCTTCCCAAGCTTTGCTCACCTGCTATGGCTGGCATTCAAATTCCCTCCTCACTGCACTCCCCTGGTCTTGAAAAAGAGAATGCGTTTTTAAAATTCCTCACCACCTTACTCCCTGAACATAAAGATAGAGAATTACTTCTCTCTCCCCACACATTAAATATGTCACTCCTCCTTTCACAGCCTATCCCCTCCTCTGTGCTCCCAGGTCAGTGGGGCTGGGATTATCGCTCATCACTGTTGTTATCATGGAGCCTACGCACACTTCCCCTTCCCCTGTGCTCCTGCTCAATGGTTACTTTTTTTGTGTCTCCCAATACAACATGTAAATCTCATTTGTCTCTTCCTGTTATCCTGGAATTTCAAGCTTGTTCTCTTTCCAAATATGGCTGAGATAGGAGCTCCAGTCTCCACACTTGGACAGCAACAGAGAGAGGAATCTCATCCCTGTCGTCACCTGGCAGACACCATCCTTGGCTGTCATTATTGTCAACAGCATCATTGTCCACTTTGGAAGGTGTCTTTGTAATCTGCTCCATTGGGTACATTATAAAGTAAATCCTTCTGTTGACCTAATTGTATGATCTTTTGAAGTACTTTCTTCAAGGAATATAAAATCTCACTGGGGAGATGTCTAAGTTATCTTGTGCTGCTATAACAAAAACACCACAAGTGCATGCCTTTAACAAACAGAAATTTATTCTCTCACAGTTTAGGCTAGAAGTCCAAATTCAGGGCACTAGCTCTAGAGGATCGGAAGGAAGGTTGGGCAATCTACTTCCATAGTGATACCGCCTCGGAAATCCAACGAGGGCTCACTATGAGTCGGGTCCAACTTGATGGCACATAACAACAACAACAGCTTTAGGGGAATGCTTTCTCTCTCTGTTGGCTCACAGTTTGCAGGAAGTTTCTTGTCTTCTTTCAGTATCTGTGGGACTAGAATTCCTTGGAAATCTCCATGTGTCTTGGCATCAATCTTTCCCTAGGTCTAGGAGCCTTTCAGCGCAGGGACCTGTGTCCAAAAAATGTGCTCCACTCCTGGCTTTTCTTTGGTCCTACTGAGGTCTCTCTAATCTCTGCTTCCTTGTTTAATCCATTTTATAGCTCAAAAAAGATTGATTCATAATACAACCTACTCCTGTAGACTGTATCCTGCCTCATTAATATAACTGCTTCTAATCCTGCCTCATTAATATCATGGAGGTAAAGATTTACAAAACATAGGATAATTATATCAGATTACAAAATAGAGGATAATTTAATAATACAGAGAATCATGGAACAGCCAAGTTGACATATATTTTGGGGGCACGCAATTTAGTCCATAACAGGAGATATGTCATGAACTTTAATTTGACCATTCATAGCAATCTGGCTCCCATCTCACCTGTCAACTGAAAGTACTCATCTAAAATTAATCTCTCTTGTTGACCAAGTCCATCTCCTACTTCACAGAGTCTCATGACATAGCTGTGGTCTGTGCCCTACTGAGCAAGATCTCCTACACAAACCTCAGGGAAATTTAGAAGCTTTGACTCTGATAGATTTACATCTGTTTTAGCTCTGATTCTTTCCAGCTGTGAGACCTTGGTCAAGTTACTCAGCCTCTCTGGTCTTCATCTGTAAAATGATGACAATAATGCCTTCTGTGCATTGATGTTTCCAGTAGCCAAAGAAGTGAACCAAGCCCAGCTGGAGCCTGTGTGATGGGGAATTTGCTGTCCTGGTCTTTAGGACTTTTGCTCAAACTAAAGCCAGAGCATTTTTATTTTTTTCAAGACACATCAAACTTAAAATAATAAGAACAATTAATAATTTTGATGCAGAGTCATTCTTGTCCTATCCAGTAGAGAGGAACAAAGTCATCTGAGGAATAAAGTGAAAGAACTGTTGGAAATTTTGTGTTTTGGTTTATCTTACCCCCTGAGCTGATTCCTGTGTTCTCTTTAAACAGACACTGTGGAAGCAGTTAAATGAGCCTCAACCTAAATGCAGGCAAGCGGGGAGTCAATTTTAGGTTGTGATGAATAAATTATACCCAGGCTTTCGGCTTTAATTTTCTCCTCAGTTGACATGTTATACCCTGAGCCGCTTACCACCCGAGCCGGCCTTTAAACTGGACAAAAACAAAGTTAACGGGGCTGCCTCTGACCACAGAAGGATCTATTGTTGGCACGTGCATTACCTGAAGTTGTGGGGTTTTGTTTGTTTATTTGTTTGCTTTTCTCTGGTTCAGGGAAACAGCAGCAGGGAGAGAATTCCTCTCTCTCCCAGGTCATCCTGAAATCAGCCATCAAGCTATCAGCAAGAAAAGCAACCGGATGGGGCTGCTCCGCTCAATCTGGCTGATAAACTCAAACACCTCTAGATGGTTTTCTGACAGGTTAGGAGTTGACAGCTTGATAAATGGGAATGAGACACCCTGAATCTGTCTGTGACAGGTGCAGTTTCCATGAACTTGCTTCCCTCCCCGCCCCCGCCTCCCCCTACACACAGAAGCCCTAGCTCCTGTGAGGGGGAAGGGAATGCTTATCTCAGGATCACTTTAGGGGCCTGAGACAACATTTCTCATAGTGATGGAAGATTAGTTAGCACCTAATTCTTCCTCGCCATCTTTTCTTTCTCCCTCCCTCCCCACCTTCATTTATTTATTTAATTATTTTTTAACTTCTGAACTGAAACTGCGTAGAAAAACCAGAAGCGGGATCTTTGTGGGAGTCAAACACTGAGCTGCCTTCTATCCACAAATTACACCCCTTAAAGCCATCATGGCAAGCTACAGCACTTTTTTTGTGGGTTATAGGAAACTCACTCCCCCACGCTCACCTTTTTGGTATTGTGCAGTTTCTCTCTGAACACAGGGAATCCTCATCCTCACAAAAAGATACTTCCTCCTCATTCTCACTTCCACACCCAAACCAGAAGGATCCTCTTATAATCAGATCCTCGATTGTCACTACTTCACCACTCCCTTCCTATGTGACCTTGGGGAGGTTAAATAATCTCTGTGTACCTCAGTTTCCTCATCTGTGAAATGGAGTCATTTATTTAGCAATTATTTATTGAGCACTTATTTTTTATGCCAGGTATATTCTAGAGGAGGTCCCTGAGTGGTGCGCACAGTTAGATGCTTGGCAGCGAACTGAAAGATTGCAGGTCTGAGTCCACCACACACAAGTGCCTCAGAAGGAAGGCCTGGAGATCGACTTCTAAAAACCGCTTCATTGAAAACCTTATGGAGCACAGTTCTACTCCGACACACATAGGGTCACCATGAGTGGGAACTGACTCTATGGCAACTGATTTTTGTCCCTGAGTGGTACAAATAGTTAAGGTACTTGGCTGCTAACCAAAAGGCTAGAGGTTCCACCCAAAGGCACCTCAGAAGAAAGACCTGGAGATCTTCTGAAAAATTGGCACTTTGGAGTGCATCCTACTCTGCCACACGTGAGCTGGCCATGACTCAGAATTAACTCGATAGCACCTGATATTTTCTAGACATCAAAGGGTGAATCAGACAAACAAGACCCTTGTTTTAGCATTTTTTTTTTTATTATTATTAGGATTTGGGTGAAGATTTACAGAGTAAATTCACTTTTCATACAGCAGTTCACATATACTTTGTCTCATGTCATTGACCAAAATTTACAATGCAGCAGCTCCCCTCCCATTTCCTCCCCATAGTTACCTCCTCCCTGTGTCCATCCCTTCATACTCTTCTGCACCCTGAGCTATCTTCCTGTGCATAAGCAGCCCTTCCTTCTCCCATGATTGTTCTCTCCAGGGCGTGTGTCTACTTGAGGTAAATGTTTAACTCACATGCCTGTACTTTGTTTGGCTGGAAACCACAGTTGTGGGTTCAATTCCAGACCTGAAGGGCAACTAGGGGCCATAGTCTCAGTGGTTACACCAGGCTCCATTGGACCAGCAAACCTGGTCCCCACCTTCTTTTTTTTTTTTTTGCCTCCAAACAATTTTGAGTTTTGTACCACTTTGTTCTCCCTCTTTATGTAGGATCTCCTACATCATTCACATGAACTTATAGGCCCATTGTCTGCCAACCCCATATATGATCTTGGACACACTCTCCATTTAGACACACCCAATTGTTCAGCCTGTTCACCCATCTATCCGTCCCTATACCCATGTTTGCTTTCACTGACAACTCAGTACTGTATATGCAAAGGGGTTCATATTTGTTGTCTGTACTGCCCATGTAACTCTCTATGTCTTTCTCATCCTCAATGCTGCCATATTGGTCACTCACATTTGGTACATTGCCCTTCTCTTCACCCAAATCAATATTTATCTCTATCTATCTAACAGCATTCCCTCCCCTCCCCTCCCACCCCTGGTAACCAACAAAGAAAATGTCCTCCACTAGATAAACCTTTCCTTAACTTTTACAATAACGGACTAATACAATATTTGTCCTTTTGTGACTGACTTATTTCGCTCAGCACAATGTCCTCCAAGTTCATCCACGTTATGCGGTGTTTTGCAGATTCTACATTATTCTTTAGCGTTGCATAGTATTCCATTGTGTGAATGTACCAAAGTTTGGTTATCCATTCCTCAGTTGTTGGACATCTAGGTTGTTTCCAAGTTTTGGCTATTGTAAATAGTGCTGCGATGAACATCGGCGTGCATATATCTGTTCTTGTTATGGCTCTCACTTCTTTAGGGTATATACCTAGTAATGGGATGGCTGAAGACCCTTGTTTTAACAGAGTTTGGCTAAACTCATTGCTGTCGAGTCAATTGTGACTCACAGTGACCCCACAGGACAGAGTAGAACTGCCCCATAACTATTTTAGCTTACATTACTTTAAATCCTTACGGAAGCAGACGGCTACATCTTTCTCCTGTGGAGCAGCTTGAATTGCTGATCTTTCAGTTAGCAGTCAAACACTTAATCACTGAGCCAATAAACAATTACTGAGCATCTTCTACAAGCCAGACACTACTCTAAATGCTGGCGATACAATGGCACAAAAGGCAAGTTTCCTACTCTCAGGGAGCTTACGTTCACATTGAAATGATGTGGGGACTAAATGAGAACATGCAAGGAAAGAAGGCTAGGGACTGGCATGTTTCATGCATTTAACATATGGTGACAACTGCTCTGTCATCATTATTATCATGTGAGTCACCTGAGTTCATTGTTACAGCATAGCTTGGACGCGGGTTCTTATGGTCTACTGTCTGCATTAGAGGTGTCTCAGGTTGGCTGAATCCGGTCTGAGAGGACAAGCTGACTGGAGTGGTTGGAGATTCCACTACACTGTGTTCTAGGGACCACAAGAGTAGTTTTCTCCATTCCCCTGTCTCTCTCTATGTTGTTGTTGTTATGTGCCGTCGAGTCAAACCTGACTCATAGCGACCCCTCCTTGGGTTTCCGAGGCAGTATCACTACGGAAGTAGGATAGCCCAACCTTCCTTCTGAGGAGTGGCTGGTGGGTTTGAACTGCCAGCCGTCTGGTTAGCAGGCAAGTGTCTAAGCCACTATGCTACCAGAGCTCCCGTCTCTCTCTATAGCTGTACCTAATGTAAGCCAGGGAAGGAGCTTTGGTGGCATAGTGGTTAAAGCATTCAGCTGCTAACCTAAAGGTCATTGGTTTGAATCCACCAGCTGCTCCACAGAGGACAAAGATTTACAGCCTTGGAAACTCTAAGGGGACTTCTACTGTGTCCTATATGGTTGCTATGAGTCAGAATCGACTCATTGGCAATAGGTTTAGTTTGGTTCTCTACTATAAGCTAAAATAGATTGGATTTTCTCTTTCTCCTGACAATCCTGCTCCTTCCTATCCCCAATCCAGGAACACAGAATTCATAACCAGACCTCCTGGCCAATTTTAAACTTTAGCATGTACATTTCCTGATTCCCAATATATCTGTTTTCAATCACTGAGAAGTGGATTATAATTTTAATAAAATATTCAATAAATCTATAGGGAAGCGAACACATGGGAAAAGTGTTCAGATGCTCACAGCAAGTAAGCAGAAGATTAGGGTATCCCAGTCCCCTCTGCTCCATAGAAATGTCTTCTCTGGAGCTCTTTTCTCTGCAGGGTACCTGTAGAGAGCATCCTTTCACCTCCCTTCTTCAGAACATCTTCCAAGTGAAAGGCACAGCTCTGGGTTCTTGGGGGAAGGAGAGAGTTAAATTCCTGTCCTCACCTTCCAGGCTTATGTTATACTCATGGAGATAGGGAACAAATAAGACTACAAGCAAATAAACAGATAATTAAAGATTAAGATAAGTAGTACATTGAAAATAATTATGATGATGATGATGAGGTGATGGACCTATTAGGTGGGGCAGCCAGGAAAGGCTTCTCCAAAGAGGTGTTGACTCTTGAGCTGATACTTGATGCCTAAGAAGGATCCAGTGGTGAGAAGCCTTAGAAAGGCCTTCCAGCAGAGGACACAGCAAACACAGATGCTGTTCCAGTGGATTGAAAAAGAGTGAGAAAGAGGCAGAGATGATATGGGATGAGGTTAAACAAGGAAGGAAGAGCCAGGCCATGCATCACCTTGAGGGACTAGGGAGGAGTTGGTCCAACCCAGCTTGCTGACTGGGACTGGGGACTGGCTAGAGACAGAGAGGGTAGAAGAAATGGGGAGTGCAGAGTGACTACTCTGTTTTTGTCTAGAGCAGCTGGGTGGATGATGGTGGTGTCTGTTTTTGGCAACATTGGTGAGGGCACACTTGCTTTGGACACTGCCTAACTTATATGTGAATCTTATTTCTCCACTTGTCAATTGAGTACCTTCTGAGAAGTTACATCACCTCTCTGGGCCTCAGTTTCCTTACCTGTGAAAACAGTAAAATAACCCTACCTTTAGGGATACTGTAAGGGACTCTGGTGGTGTAGTGGTTAAGGCATTTGGCTGCTAACCAAAAGGTTGGTAGTTCATATCCACCAGTCACTCTGTGGAAGAAAGATGAGGCAGTCTGTTTCTGTAAAGACTTACAGTCTTGGAAACCCAGTGGAGGTTGTGATGAGTTGAAATCAACTCAATGGCAGTAAGTTTTGAGTTTTAGAAATGTTGTAGAATGCCCTGGGTGAAGCAAATGGTTAATTGCTTGACTATCAGTGAAAAGACTGGTGGTTCAAGTCAACCCAGAAGTGCTATGGAAGAAAGTCCTGGAGATCTACTTCAGAAAGATCACACCTTTTGAACACCCCACAGAGCACAGCTCCCCTGTGAAACATATGGAGTCATCATGAGGTAGAATCGACTCAATAGTGACTTTTTTTAAGGGATGTTGTAGAGATTAAGTACGATAACTTTGTGAAACACCAAGCACAGTATAGAATTCATCAGAAGGGGTCCATGAATGCTGGTTCTTTCTTTCTTTCTCTTCCTTTTGCTGTCTTCTATAGACCCATACCTGTCTCTGCTTGTTTTAACACTATGCCTCCCACTGGGTGTGAGTCGCACGCAACATCTCATCCACACTTTGGGGCAGCTGTTGTCACTCAGCTCTCTCTTCCTCTTCATGGGGTTAAATGCATTCTTCCCCAAGTCCTTTCTTGCCTCCCAGTCTGCCACAAATATTCCCCACATGGATCTTTAGGGCCCTTCTCCTTTCTGGTAAAAGAGAGATTTAAAAGTGTGAAAAGATTTCCTGGTAAAAGCAGAGATTAAAAGTGTTTGGTTGAGCCAAAATGCTGAAACTGACTGGGACATGCATTCCTTAGGTGACTTTTGAAAGTCTTTCTAATTTAAGGATGGTAAGCTTCAGCTTAACATCCATTCTGGGTATTGTCCTTGCAGAGCCCAAAGGCAATGACAGGACATAGACAGATCCCTGCTGTCTTACTTCCATGTCTGTCATGAAGATAACTACAGTTTTCTAACTCTGGTTTTCTGACTCTGCTCCAAAATCATCTAGAAGTAACTTTTTGAAACATGAGATGGTAATAAGCATTTTCCTAACAACTAATACAAACACTGTGTTGTTACTCAGGGTCAGGAACCAGCCTAAGTTTATCTCACTGGCTCCTTGTACCAAGACATGAGATAGGAATGGTTGTTGTTAGGTGCTGTTGAGTTGGTTCCAGCTCGCAGTGAAATCTGTACAACAGAATGAAACACTGCCCAGTTCAGTGCCATCCTCACAATCGTGAGGCACTGTTATTATCCCTGATTTATAGATAATGAAACCTGAGGCTTAGAAATCTGAACAACACAAGGGGAAAGGGAAACTTGATATTATTCAGGTTTATTTCCTTTCTTACGAGAACCAAACATGAAAGTCATAAAATTAAGCTGATCCAGAAAAACTTTCTTTCCAGTGAGTCACATACTCTGTGACACACAGGGGCTCATAAAAATTTTATATTCTTTCTTCCGAAAACCTTCATAGTTTGCACCTGAAGCCACTTTCCTGTCTTCTAATGACTTGACTTCAATATAGAAAAATAATACTGCAAAGACTATGTAAGTGAATAGATCGATTGATAGACTTAAACTTTTAGGTTTGTCCCATCAAAACAAAGCTGCCTGTTGGCCAGTTTCTTCAAGGAGTTATTTGTAAAGAAGCAGTTGTTGTTGTTCTTAGGTGCCATTGAGTTGGCTCCAATTCATAGCAACACCATGTACAACAAAATGAAACACTGCCTGGTCCAGCACCACCCTCACAATCCTTGCTATACCTGAGCCCAATGTTGCAGCCACTGTGTCAGTCCATCTTGTTGAGGGTTTTCCCCTTTTTTGCTGACCCTCTACTTTACCAAGCATGATATCTTTATCCAGGGAATGGTCCCTTCTGACAACATGAAAAAAGTAGGTGAGACAGAATCTGGCCATTCTCACTTCCAAGAAGCATTCCAGCTGCATCTCTTCCAGAACAGATATGTTTATTCTTCTGGCAGTCCATGGCATTTTCAGTGTTCTTCACCAACACCGCTAAAAATCCCATTGCTATTCAGTTGATTCTGACTCATGGCAATGCCACGTGCATCAGAGTAGAACTGTGCTCCACAGGGTTTTCAATGGTTGTAATTTTATGGAAGTAGATTAACAGGCCATTCTTCCACAGCACCATTGGGTGGATTCAAACTGCCAGCCTTCACTTAGTAGCCTGCTGTAAACCATTTGTGTCACCCAGGAAACCCTATTAGGCAACCAGAGATGGTTAAAGAAGTCCAATCTTTATTTAAATCTCTTAAATTTCATGTATGTAAAGGAAGACTTTTCAGAAACCCTTTTCCTGGACTTCCACGTGTCACATACCTCACCGATGCTCTGAACACTCATCCTTGCCAATACACCCCATCCCTCACCCAATCCTATCCTTTTACCACCTCTCAGGCTATCCATTCACCAGAGTTTACATCACAAGACATCCCGGAACTAAGCTGGTAAAGACAGAATTTTCCTTAGCAGGGTGAAATAGGAGGGAGGCAACAGAGAATGGTGGGGGAGGGAAAAGGAGATGGGGAGAAAAGGAGGGAGCTATACATATAATTTAAAAACTGTTATAGCAGTATATTGGCAGAGAACTTCCAGAACTGCAAGCTGGATTCAGAAGAGGACGTTGAACGAGGGATATCATTGCTGATGTCAGATGGACCTTGGCTGAAAGCAGAGAACACCAAAAAGATGTTTACTTGTGTTTTATTAACTATGCAAAAGCATTCGATTGTGTGGATCATAACAAATTATGGATAACATTGTGAAGAATGGGAATTCTAGAACATTTGATTGTGGTCATCAGGAACCTGTACATAGACCAGGAGGCTGTTGTTCAAACACAGCAAGGAGATACTGCATGATTTAAATTCAGGAAGGGAGTACGTCATGTTGTATCCTTTCACCATACTTATTCAATCTGTATGCTGACAAATAATCCGAGGAGCTAGACTATATGAAGAAGAACATGGCATCAGGATTGGAGAAAGAATCATTAACAACCTGCGATACACTGATGGCACAACTTTGCTTGCTGAAAGTGAGGATCACTTGAAGCACTTACTGATGAAGATTAAAGATTTCAGTCTGCAGTATTCATTACATCTCAACATAAAGAAAATGAAAATCCTCACAACTGGACCAATAAGCAGAATCACATTAAATGAGAAAAGACTGAAGTTGTTAAAGATTTCATATTGCTTGGTTCCACAATCAACACCAATGGAAGCAGCAGTCAAGACATCAGATGACAAGTTGTAGTGGGCAAATCTGTTGCAAAAGATCTCTTTCAAGTGCTGAAGAGCAAAGATGTCTTCTTGAAGACTAAGATGCGCCTAACCCAAGCCGTGGTATTTTCAATCATCTCATATGCATGGAAAAGCTGGAGAATGAATAAGAAAGACAGAAGAGTTGATGCTTTTGAGTTGTGGTGTTGGCAAAGAATATTGAAAGTACCATGGACTGCCAAAAGAATGAACAAATCTGTCCTGGAAGAAGTACAGCTAGAATGCTCCTTGGAAGTGAGCATGGCCGGACTTTGTCTCACTCACTTTGGTCATGTTGTCAGAAGGGACCATTCCCTTGATAAGGATATCATGCTTGGTAAAGTGGAGGGTCAACAAAGATGGGGAAGGCCCTCAACAAGATAGATTGACACAGTGGCTGCAACAATGGGCTCAGGTATAGCAAGTATTGTGAGGCTGGCACAGAACCGGGCAGTGTTTTGTTCTGTTGTACATTGGGTTTCTATGAGTCAGAGCTGACTCGATGGCACCTAACAACAACAACAACAACAACATATCCAAAACAAAAAAAATATCAAACTCACTGCCGTCCAGTCAGATCCAACTCATAGAGATCCCTCCTTGGTTTTCTGAGGTGGTATCACTACAGAAGTAGATTGCTCTACCTTCCTTCCGAGGAGTGGCTGGTGGGTTTGAATGGCCGGCCTTCTGGTTAGCAGTCAAATGCCTTAGGCACTATGCCACCAGAGCTCCCAACATACATATAACAACAACATGCATCTAATTAAATTTTGTTCTCATATTCTTTTTTGCTCCAATTTTTCATTAGTAGGACTGAGAAGATTCTGACTTGTCAAAGGCTCTTACCCAGATCTTTCCAATTACCATGAAAGGAAAATAGATATGTAAAATGCATTCTACATATAAATAGAAGAGTAAGATGAACTGATTTACCTAGTTGTGGTTAGAATGCAAATGGCTGGCACTCTATACATATTGGCTTCATGATCCCAGAGTGACTTGGATGGTGGAGAGGAATCTGCATCTATCACTGAAAACTAGTAGAGGGATGGGTATTCTTCCCAGGACTCTTCTGGATAAACTCAGATTTTAATGTGTTTCTCTTTTTCAGCATCATAAAAATTTGTAAATGGGAGACCTGAGACTTTAAAAATCATGACTTCTTTTCTTTCTGACCATGACTCTTTCTTTAAATGACATCTGGCATGAAAGTCTTAATATAAATCAGATAAAAATAGTACAATTCCTTGAAAGAAGGGCCCAGGGGAATCTGGACTCTTGATAGCTAGGGCTTTCCTTATGTCCTTTCTTCCATTCCACTTCTAAAAAGGCCCTTGGAGAATGTTCAGGGAACCCAAGAGATCAATATGAAATAATCTGAAGCCAACTGATTTAGCCCAACCTCTCCTTGTTTATTTGAGCAAATTCAGACTCAGGAAGGTAAACTACCTAAAAGTTTAAGTTAACAAACTCCTCAATGATAGAGTCCTTCAAATTCTGTAAGATACCATGGTTTCTCCAAAGCTGTCTACCTGAGATACAAAATTGCATCTATTTTATCTTCTTTATCCTCAATACACATAGCACCTAGAACATAGTAAAAAAAAAAAATGTAAACTCAACCACTGACGTGGAGTCAGATCTGACTCATAGTGACCCCTCTTTGGGTTTCTGAGGCCTTATCTCTATGGAAGTAGATTGCCCAACCTTCCTTCCGTCTGGTGGGTTTGAACCAGCAGCCTTCTGGTAGCAGTCACATGCCTTAGGCACTATGCCACCAGAGCTCCTAGAACATAGTAAGGCAGTAAGGTAGGACTTTTTTTAGTTGGCAACAAATACATCACAAGTATTATCTGATTTCAGTCCTAAGATGGGATATATTTAACACTTTGTAAATAAATTCTGTAATTCAACTCAATAATATCAAGGGAGATAAAATTGGATTCCTAGCTTACAGGAGTTCCATGAAAAACAGAAATAACTGTACAATTGTAATTATAAAAGCATCCTATTTTTCCCTTGTTTGGAGCACTTTAAATTATATTTTTGAAGATAGGGTTGGTCAGTCAGTTGGTCAACCCACTTACCTATCTACCTACTTATCTATCCATCTTTCTAAAATCTTTTCACTGAATTTATTCTAAGGTTTGGTAACTTAATATCCAGAGAGGTGAAATGTCTTGTTCAAGGTCAACTAGTTTGTAATGGAGCTAGATCTCCAACTGAGGTCTTCTGCTTCTTGGTTCACTCTTCCTCACTCTTCCCACTATTTACTGTAGTCTTAAGAAGATCAAACATATGGAATAGAACTATATTGCTCAGGAAAAAAAGAAAAAAAAAAAAAAACCTTTGTTGATCATCACCTTTCCAGCTGAAACTAGATCTTGGCCTCCACCAATCCAGGGAAGGCTGGAGCCACAAAGAAAATAGAACTTAAAAAAAAAAAAAAAAAAATTCTGATTGGCTTTTGAATTTCAAAGGGACTGGGTTCTGGAGATTTAAGGGATTTTCAGGGTACATTTGAATGGACAGATTTTCACATCACTGCTGACTTTAGATCCAAACACTTGCATTAAATAGACTATACTGTATTCCCCTCCAAACACAGTTCCACTTAGAAGATCCTGTTGGGCTCTGGAATCAGCTTGAGAGAAGAAAAGAAGTGGTTATTTAAAAACACCAGTTCAGAATGTGGTCACCTTTCTCCTCTGGGAGGGACTGTTACTCATTTAGGTCCTTAGGTGGTGCAAACAGTTTGCTTTTGACTACTAACTTAAAGGTTGATGGTTCAAACCCACTCGGTGGTTTCCACAGGGAGGGAGGGGGGAGCCTAGCAATCAGCTTCTCTAAAGATTACAGCCAAGAAAGCCCTACAGAGCAGTTCTACTCTGTAACTCATAGAGTTGCCATAAGTTGGAATCGATTCTATGGCAGCAAATTTTGTTCTTTCTTTTTGGTCTGTCACTTGCTGGGTGCCCTGGGGCCCTTTGCTGCACAGTCTAAGGCTCAGCTGAGCCAGGCTTTCCTATTCCAAGGTACTCTAGCTGCCATAAATCTGATCCCAACTGCTGTGGCATGTTCCAAAATTCCTCCAGAGGGATAGCTCTGGTCTTCCACGTACTAACACACCTCCACCCTCTCCTCTAAGGATGAGGAAAGGACTGGAAGTGTCCCCTCTATAAATTGTGCTCATTAGCTCAGTTCTCAGCCTCAGGAGGCTGTTCTATCACCATCCTCTTTTCCAGGGTTGGTCACACATCAGACCAGTGTTGCAGTTAGGTACAAATGTCACTACAAGGGACAAGCTGACTCTAAATAGATCAGGAATGGAGCTAAACACAGAAGGTGACTTCTTGGACAAAGTACTTCCTCATCCTGTCAGATGATATCTGGTCAGACCCTTGTCAACCTATACAGATACAGATGGAAGAGCAAATGAAGTGGGTGCAACACTAAGCCACATGAGCAGAGGAAGCCTTGTATCCCCCTAATCTCTCTAGAAGGAGCCCAGGTGGTACAATAGTTAATTATTCTGTTGGTAATCAAAAGTTGGCAGTTAGAACCTACCCGTGGCTCCCAGAAGAAAGACCTTGGTGATCTGCTTCCATAAAGATTGTTGTTGTTGTTGTTGTTGTTGTTATGTGCCATCGAGTCAAACCCGACTCAGCGGCCCCTCCTTGGGTTTCCTAGGCAGTATCACTACGGAAGTAGGATTGCCCAACCTTTCTTCCGAGGAGTGGATGGTGGGTTTGAACCGCCAGCCGTCTGGTTAGCAGGCAAGTGTCTTAGCCACTATGCTACCAGAGCTCCATAAAGATTACAGCCTAGAAAGCCCTATGGGATAGTTCTACTCTGTCCCAAGGGGTCGCCAGGCATCAAAATCAACTCTACAGCATCTAACAAAAAAAGTCTCTCCAGGGATGTGGGGTAGAGGTTAAGACTAGGGCTTCCTAGTCTAGTCAGCTCTAGTTCTGAAGTCCTACTTCTGCTGTACTTGATGAGTTTATGGATCATCTGGTTGATCTTACACGTGCTGTCCCTGTCTTGTACCATGTCATCCCAGGTAGGAAACCTGACCTCTGTGTCTTCATTATGAATGACACACACACAGCACATTTGCACAAGATGTAGACTACTTTGAAGGGTGTGGAGATGGAAGAAGCATTGAAAGTATACCTTAAGTATCTTTGCTTTTTTAAAAAAATCAACCACTTTTCTCTGCAAGGCTCCACTTCCTCCTGTATTCTTCCCTAGAATTTTCCCTTGGCTTCCCTCTCTTGAAGTCCTCTAAGAATGTGTTCCTCATTCCACTTCCCCATTTTATTGAACCAGTTGCTGTCATGTCAATTCCTACTCTTGGCAACCTCATGTGTGTCGGAGTAGAACTGTGTTCCATAGGATTTTTCAATGGCTGAGTTTCTGGAAGTAGTCCCTCAGGTCTTTCTTCTGAAGAACCTCTGAGTAGACTTGAATATCTAACCTTTCAGTTAGCTGTCAAATGTTTCAAGCATTTGTACCGCCCAAGGTGCTTTGGTTACTTCACGTGCTGCTCCAACAGAAACACCACAAATGGATGACTTTAACAAACTGGAGTTTATTCTCTTACAGTTTGGGAGGCTATATGCCCTAGTTCAAAGTGCCAGCTCTGGGGGCTGGGTGAAAGCCCTGTGACCTTAGCTTCAGCTCTGCCTCTTGCTCCTGGCCCACTGGAGCTAGAGGTCTATCTTCACTCAGGTAGTTGGGGCTGGTGAGGCTAAGAAGCCCAAAGTTAACAAATAAAATGGCACAGTCCCAATATTACCAAACAACACGGCAGGACACGTATTCAAGTCCAGAGACAGTCCTAAGATCGTCAGGAAACATGGCAGGCTGCTGAATGAAGACTTGGCTACATGCAGTGTCCAAGCATGCCAAAAAGTCGCAGCCCATTTCCGAAGCTTCTCCCTATATACTGGAAGCAGAGCATGTCCCTAAAGCAGCTACTCAACTGCTTGTGGCAGATTCCACCATGGGGGTGATTGCCAGTCTCATCGTGGGGAATAACTACAACCAGCTGCCCAGCCACTCAAAACCAGGTGCAGCCAAGTTGACACATAACCTTAACTACCACATAAGGAGTCCCATTTTATCAGGCAGGACAATTTACTTGTCTCCAAAACTCACCTCCAAATGAAAGTAATACTTTTGCAATGCATCTACACTAACAGTGGTCCCATTCATTCTTACTCCCACAAGATCCTCTGAAAGTACAAATCAACTTCTACATTAGATTCTACCCTTTAAAGGGGTAAAAAGGCCAAAAGCAGATACCGTGAGTTTTAATTTTAAACACCAATAAACGTCTCTCTATAAAGCACCAACTTCAGCCTTACCCTGGTCCAGGAACTCCATGACCACCACCAAGAACAATGTTCAACATTACGGTGCACCAGGTGTCAGCCATGATTCTTAATGCTTTTCTTTTATTATCTCATTCTATCCTCAAGCAAGCTTATGCTATCATTATGCCATTTTACAGGGAGGAAAACTGAGGCTCAGAGGGAATCTGTAACTTGCATATCACAACCTTGCAACAACAAGGTTGTAGACCTGAGGATCTCCCTCAGTTTGTTGTCTTGACTCTTCTGTTACGTTCTTTTGCCAACTATAGGTCACTGATCTCATGGTCCTCAACATGGCTGCCAACCAAACTGATTCAGAAATTGAGGGCCTGGAATGTTCACGTGGGTGCAGAGAAGGCAATGGGGCCATACAAGCTCTGCATACCACGGCCCAGTCACTGCTAGAGTCTTTTCAACCTCCGAGAATGTGGCATGTCATCCAATCATTTGAAATTCCTGCAATAAATGAGAAAATAAACACAGAGCTGAGGATATAATTCAGCAAACCTCACTCCCAAATGAGGCTGATTCCAGATAGAAAGCAGATTTTCACATTTACTGTATGTGACAGCTGTAGGAATTAAATGAATCATCTGTCTATCTCTATAGCCTAGTTCCTCCTGGGCTACATGTATCTATCCCTGGGGTTGTCTGTCTTCCCATTCCAGGAAGACAGATCAGTGTAGTTTCAATTATTAATTCCATGTTTGGATCACAGTAACACCAGTTCCAGTTCAGTGACCTGCAGTTCCTATTGATTTAAGTGATGAATTATCTACACCGCAATGTATTATTAACTTTATTTTGTCTCTTATTCCTTCCGCATTCATGCATCAAAATAATAAAGCACCATTCATGGTCTAAAAGGACCCTTTTCCCTTCTCACATTTCCCATAAGGGCAAAGCCAAAACACGCCAGGGAGGTAATTACACCAAGCTGGGGATGGATATTTATTTTACCAATGAATTATTTATTTCAGCTGTGAATTTTGGGGAGGGTGTGGAGCAGGGATCTGAGTGGTGGCAGGTATCTGTGTAGGGAACCAAGGGGCCCAGGCAGGGATTTAATGAAGAGAAGATTAGAACCCAAGAGATTCAAATGAAATAAAATAACCTCAACTCAGGAGTTCAAATTCTGGGAGTCTTTCTGCAGGTTTTGAGAATGATGGAGGGTGGGTGGGGGTATGGATGTGGGTATGGGAGAGGAGATGGAGATGGTGAAGTATAAAAGGAAGGAAGGAAGAGACTAGAGCATCATTGATTTCTACTGTAGACTCTTTTACATGGCTCTGCTTGCTGCATCCCAAGAACTACTTCTTAAGATTAGATGCCAAGTGAGATGTGGATCTTTGGTGGAACTTTGCTGTTTTCTGGCTGCCCAGCATTCACTTCATCTTCTTTGACTAATACATCCTCTCCCATTAATTACCTTCTGATGAATTATCTCTCCACACATACAGTCTTGTAGGATCATTAGTTAGGATGTTGTACCTTTCCTTGGCCATGTACATGATGCAAATTGGGCCAATGAGATACTCCCTCCATGGCATGTAGAATTATAGGCAAAGGGACCAGAAGATTGACTGTGGTTGACATCTACTCAGTAGCAGTGGTGCCTGAGTATGACTATTGAGTGCTGCTCTCAAAGGAGATGGTTGGTGCTTCTCTTCACAAATCTTGTTTTTCAACCTTCCCTTTGATTCTAGATTCTCCCCACATCTATCTGCTTTAAACAAATCCCTTTTTTATTTAGTTAGCTATTTTGGGTTGTATTCTGTTATTTTCAACCAGAGACCTCTAGCTAAGAAGCCAAAAGACATGGCTTTATCTGAAGTTTCACTGAGCCATGAAGGATGGCCAGAGTAAAGAGGGAATGCTATAGATCTTACCTACACCTCTCACAGCCATCAAGTGACAATCTCATGAGGGAAATGAGTGGGAGAGAAAGTGAAAACATTTTTCTACTTTCTCCCATTTCTAGTTAGAACTGAATCCAAGCTTGTAGCCTCCAAGATTTCTGTTGGGGCAACTCCCAAAATCAGAAAGGCTAAAGAAACACCCCATCCAGAAACCCCACACACAAAGGAACGCCTTAGAGCAGGTTGCTTGGGGTCAAAGATCCACCCAGGAGCCAAACCCAAAGAGGAAGGAGAGACACCCAACCACATAGCAGCTTGCAAGTGAAAAGGGAGGATGCCAAGTGTCTAAAAGTTTGCATGTGTAGACAATTGAGGAGTACCTCAGTCTCATTCCTAACTCTATCCAACTCAGAGACATTATGCGCAGAGGCCCACCTCACCTAAGACTTCTTCCACTTGGTGACTCACAGCTTGCCCACACCACTTTAGAATCAAATAGGATTCACAACAATTTTATTGTAGTTCTTAATGGCCATCTTTCACTCACTGGATTTAGACATAAAAGCCTCTGGCCTTTCTTTCCACCTCCTCCTTTTTTTAAGGGTTTAAAGTTGAACAGTAGGCCCCTGGATGGCACAAATGGTTTGTGTTTGACTACTAACCTAAAAGTTGGCAGTCTGAATCCACCCAGTGGTGCTGTGAAAGAAAGACCTGGCAATCTGCTTTTGTAAAGATTACAACCAAGCAAACCCTGTGGAACAGTTCTATTCTGTAACACCATGAGTCCGAACCAACTTGCCAGCAGTGGGTTTGGTTATTTTTGGTTTATAGCTGAACAACTAACAGGTAGAGAATCTGATTTTTGCCTGTCAACCAAACCCCTTGCCAAAAAAAAAAAAAAAAAAAGAAGAGAGATAGAGAATGGCCCAGCAATTCCAAAGAAGTAAGTTCTTTTACTTTCCAGAACTTCACTAAATAAGAAGAGGATCCAAAACCCACTGTGATTAGATTATATGGAAGAGGGTCAAAGATTAAAAATCCGCTGCCTCTGCTTATTAGAGGAGGGTTGACAGATTCAGAACAGAGCACAAAAGAAAATACATTATTTCAAAACAGGATATGAAACCCAGTCCCAGGCGATTAGTCTCTGTTAAGTGAATTTACTATCTAATCTTTTAACTGTCTCCCAAAATTGCCGGTCCAAGATTCTCTCCCTCCTCAGTTGGAAGCTTAACCTTGGGCGGGTGCTGTCATCTGCTCTGAGCTCCATCAGCACGTTAATGGAACCAGGGCTCATCGAAGAGGGTGGGGGGCGTCAGGGATGGCTGGGGAGGAAGGGTCTGTAAGCGAAATGTCCCTCATAATAAAACACAGGATGTGCACACCACTGACCAGCCCCTTGCTGGAAGGACAGGGATGGCGGACAGGAGGAAATTGTCCTGGCTTTGGTTTCTGAGCCTGGCCCATCAACGAGGACATTCTTCTTCAGAATCACTTTGGGCTCATCCTGGGGAAACTGAAACTCTTTCCACTCAGTCCCGAGGGCCCCACATGCCAAAGAATCCCATGTTCGGGGCTGCTCTCAAACCAGATCAACCTTCAAAGCTTTGATTTTAGACAAATGTTATTTGCAGGCCAAAACCACAGGCCTGGGCTGAGGCTGGGAGAGGACAAGATATGCACTTAGAGGCCAGACAGGCTCATGGCACCATTCAAGCAATGAGAAAACAAAGAGGAAGCAGGACAGAGTGAAAACGAAGACCTGTTTCTCAATATTCTTCTTGGCTTAGGTGCCATTGTCAACAAGGAGCCCACGCATCAGAGAAGTAGAGGACCTCAAACCAAAAGTAATACTTTCCCTTCTCTATTTACCAGAGGGGAACTCTTACCCCATACTTCACTATTTTCTCATCTTCTGTTTAGTCTAAAGGGCTGAACTATGGCACAAAGACTGTTCTCTCCAAGAATGACTTTTCCAGGGAAAGCTCTTCAGACAAGGGTGGTGTGTGCAATGCTCTCTGCAGCCTGGAGAAAGGGGCATGTGTTTAACAGCAGAGGGCTGGCTCAGAGCTGGACTCCCTGAAGGGTTCTCAAGGTGTCTGTTTGTGTGATTTATCCCTTCTGGAAAATCTAAACATACAAATGTGTCTGCTGCAAAAGCAAGGGCAGACTCAGGCTCCCAAACAAAGCTAACTACATACCACTCACCTTCCCTGGAGACTTTCTCAAATTATAACCTTTGTAGGTCTCAACCAAAACAGATCAAAGAGAGGTGGATGTAGTTTTGCTGGGGATCAGCAGGCGTCATTCCTCCCTCTGTCCTTAGCACCCAAAGAACCCTATAAGGGACATCTGGACCTGAGTTCCCCCCAGCTCCTGGGATTTCAGGATCTGACTTTATCATTTTGCTCATCAAGGAAGGGAAAACACTCTGAGGCCTGACACTTCTAGAGAATGGGACATAACACTTGGAAGTCTCAAACCCAAATGCTTTCAATCTAGTAAACTTTGTTTATGGGAGATTTTGCTCATGTTATAGAAGATCTAGACCAGTTCTTTCACGACCCTGGTTGGGGCAAATGTTAACGTGCTTGGCTGCTAACTGAAAGGTTGGCAGTTTGGTTCGGAAGAAAGGCCTGTTGATCTACTTCCGAGAGATCAGCCACTGGAAACTCTATGGAGAAAAGTTCTACTCTGAGACACATGGGGTAGCCAGGAGGCAGAATTGACTCCACAGTGACTCTGGTTTTTTTTGGAGGGTGGGGTGGGGGGTGGGATTCATCTTTGAAATCCCAGCTTGCACAATCCCCTTACCTGCCTAAAAAGTACTATCCAGCAGAGCTGGCGTTCTGAGAGTCCTGTAACAGTTGATGGAGATGGCAGATGCAGTAAAAAAAAAAAAAAACACATCCTTGCTCAAACACTATTTCAAAATGACCAAGAGGAAGGCCTTTCCTGGGCCAGGTACTTTGCTGCAGGCTTAAAATGAATAATTTTCTTTGCGCCTCAAAATAACCCTGCAAATTAAGTGCTTTCACTTTCATCCCTATATCCAGGAAACCAAAGTTCAGAGAATCAGTTTTTAGCAAAGTCACCCAGCTAGGTTAATGCAGAGCTATAATTAGAACCAAGTCTGCCTCCCCCACTGTCCTGCCCTTTCCACTACACAGAAACCAGCTGTCACTGAGCTGACTCCAAGTCATGGTGACCCCATGTGTGTCAGAGTAGAACTTTGCTCCACAGGGTTTTCAATGGCTGATTTTTTGGAAGCAGATCACCAGGCATTTCTTCCAAAGCACCTCTGGGTGGACTCTATTCTCCAATGTTTTGGTTGGCAGCCAAGCATGTTAACCATTTGCACCACCCAGTGAACACCCTGCTGCCATTAAGTCTATTCCAACTCATAGTGCCCCTACAGGCAGAGGAGACCTGCCCCACAGGGTTTGCAAGGCTGTGCTCTTCACAGAAGCAGAACTGCCACCTCATCTTTCTCCTGTGGAGCAGCTGGTGTGTCTGGACCTTTCATTAGCAGCTGAGTTCTCAACCATTGCACCACCAGGACTCTTCCTGGTGCACATCCAAACCAAATCCAACCCACTGCCTTCGTGTTGATTCTGACTCATACAGACCCTGTAGGACAGATTAGAACAGCCCCTCTGGTTTCCAAAGCTGTAATCTTTACGGAAGCAGATATCCACATCTTTTCCCAGTAGAGAGGCAGGTGGGTTTGAACCACTGATCTTTCAGTTAGTAGTCAAGTGCTTTAACCACTGCATCCCTAGGGCTCCTATCCTAGTGCACATACTACCTTTCTTTCTTTCCTCTTTTTTTTTTGCTCTTGGGTTTCTAGGATTCTCTGTTCTTGGGTGCAAGGCGAGGCAAAAGGACTAGGAGAACAGTTAGAAAAAGAAGACACTAGTGGAGAATAAGGAAGGGTCAAGGTAAAAGGGTAAAGGAAAAAAAGAATTCAGGTGGGTTTGTTTGTTTCTAGGAGCTCTGGGAGCATAGTGCCTAAGCATTTGACTGCTAACCAGAAGGCTGGCAGTTCAAATCCACCAGCCACTCCTCAGAAGGAAGGTTGGGCAATCTACTTCTATAGTGATACTGCCTCGGAAACCCAAGGAGGGGTTGCCATGAGACACATACGACTCAACAGCAATGGGTTTTGTTTTTTTCTGTAAGAAACAAGTTGAAACATTCGGATCTCACTTTGTAAATCTTAAACTATTTTGTATTAACTTAGAAGATTTAATACTTTTTTTTTTCAAAGTTAGAGAGTCCAGCAGCTGCCATGTATTCTGTTCACTAAAGAAAACAATCTTAAATATATTTTTCTCAATTTGTCCTACCACTTCATCTATGCCATTCATTGGTATATCTGTAGAACACAGATTGCTTTTAAACACTTTGGTTTACCTATATGTCTTTCTCTTTTCCTTGTCGGTCAATGTATTTTCAAGGAATCCAGCATTGTAAGGTACGATACATGTTTTTCTCTTTTAAATTTTTATTGTGATTTGAGTGCAATTTCACAAAGCAGATTCATGTTACTTTCAACAGCTCATATACATTTTGTTTCATGATACTGATTACAATTCCCACCTACAATTCGGCCTACATCACAAAGTTTAAGGAAGGCCCCAGAATTTTCTATGCCATTTGATCCAGTGCTCATAACGTTATGGATTTAACCTAAGGAAACAATCATGAAGGCAGACAAAAGTATTAATGAGGATGTTCAGTGACACTACTGATAACAGAAATTTGGGAAAATAGTAAATATTTCATTGTATGGCATTGGTTAAATAAAGCATTATATTCATACAATAGAATCCTGTTCAGTCATTAAAAACATTAGGGTAGAAGAATATTTAATGACATGGGAAAATGTTTACAATTCAATGTCAAGTCAAGAAATGAATGTGGGATCAAATATCCATCAATAAAGTAATGCTTACATGGATTTTGGTACATGTGTACAATGGAATTACCTAAAGTTCTGACAAAGGATAATTTAGTCCTAAATAAGCACTGATATAGAGGGATTTCTTCTTTATAATTACTTGGATTTTTCTCAAGAAGATTATTTTTAAAAAAATTTTTTGAAACAATGTTAACAATCATGCGGAGGGCACTCTTTAGAAACAGTCTCAATACACGACTGTCATGATGATGTGTGTGATGACATGTGAGCAAGGTTGCTATTGTCTATCAATATAGATGTAATTTCAACATCAAACTGGTTTGTTCATTAATGTGCACTTAACATATTGCAGGGTGCATGTTAACAGGGATATGACTAAACAACAGATCAAATACTGGTAAATAGAAGGTAGAGGTCGAATCAGAATAGAGACAGAGTGGAGAAGACAAAGGATTTCAGGACTGTAAAGAAGCTGGAAGGAGTGCTGGTGGCACAGAGGTTAAAGTGAGTGACTGCTTACGGAAAGGTCGGCAGTTCAAACACACAACTACTCCATGGGAGAAAGATGTGGCTATCTGCTTCCATATGAACTTTTGAGTGGAAAACGAAATTGCTCTCTAAACTTTCACTCAAATTACAATAAAAAAGGGGGAAAAAATTACTGCCTTGGAAACTCTACAGGGCAGTTTTACCCTGTCCTACAGGGTAGCTCCCACCAGCCACTCCTTGGAAGGAAAGTTGGGCAACTTACTTCCGTAGTGATACCGCCTTGGAAACCCAAGGAGGGGTCGCTATGAGTTGGGTCTGACTCCATGGCAAATAACAACATAGAGTGGCTAAAGGTGCTCTGGTAGCACAGTGCCTAAGGCATCTGACTGCTAACCAGAAGGTTGGCGGTTCAAACCTACCAGCCACTCCGCAGAAGCAAGATTGGGCAATCTACTTCCATAAAGATTTACCACCTCAGAAACCCAATGGAGGACTCTATGAGTCAGAAATGACCCTATGGCAGTGGGTTTGTTTTTTTGATATAGGGTGGCTATGAGTAGGAATTAACTCACAAACAATGGGTTTAAAGGGGCTGGAGGGCTTTGAGGGGGGAGAGTGGGAGGACTATTTCCTCCTAAACAGTAGTGCCAAAGCACATGGCATTGTTCCATATATAGAGCCTCCCTTGTGTGCATCAAAATATAAAATAAATAAATCCTCAGGCAGCAGGGCTAATGGAGCCGAAGAGCCAAGAGCAGGCCTAATCAGCTGGCTCTGATCCCCGCCAACACTCCCTGACTTTAATTATAGTAGATGAAGTTGAATGGGTTACCAAGCTTGGGTTCCCCCAGGCACTGTCCCCACCCCTCCATCCTTTCCTATAATAACCGTAAGTCTTAATTTCTTCTCCAATCAATAGCTCCATGCCTGAATTATAAAGAGACATCATCTGCTCTCACAGTCCTCTGATAAATGCTTTGAATCAATGTCAGGCACATTATTCCTAGAGCCTGGCTCACTGTATCAAAGGCCTCTGGTTTCCCAAGAAGCTTCTAGAATCCTGGATATTTAAGGAGCCCAATAGCACTGAAGGCTGGTGCTAAGGCTGAAGTCCTGTTAACTCCAAGGTGGTCACTGCCAGTCCATGAACTAGTGGTTGCTGATCCCTGAAGGCATAAATATAGTAGCTGGGAGGAAGGATTTAGAAATTTTCACAATCTGACATTGCCACATCCGAGTAATGTGACGTTAATCACCTATACACACCCTTTCCATAACCAACATACATAGTTTTCTAATTCTTTTCCTTTTTTCTTATTATGGAGATTCTGACAGTATTTAATGAAATGTAATTTTATGCCTTCTTAATCTAGTAATTAAATATTTGGGCTTGTATTTTATATGTCCTATTCATAGTGCCTAAGGCACCTGACTGCTAAACAGAAGGCTGGCCATTCAAACCCACCAGCCACTCCTCGGAAGGAAGGTTGGGCAATCTACTTCCATAGTGATACCGCCTTGGAAACCCAAGGAGGGATCACTATGAGTTGGGTCTGACTCCATGGCACATAACAACAACAACAACATTTTTTTTTTTTTAATTTTTCCAGCAAGTTATTTATACTGTATTTTCCAAATGAACTGTTGTACAGATTGGAGACCTTTTTTTTTTTTAAGTCTATTTCAACAAGTAGTTTAAGAAGCCCTAAGTAGGTTGGGCCTGTAACTCATGGACTCATCATCTCAGCTTCCTAAATAATGGAGACAATCAAGAGTAAGGAATCCTGGTGGGGAAATGATTAAGTGGTCGGCTACTAACAGAAAGGTCCAGCAGAGACAAGACCTGGTGATCTGTTCCTATAAAAAGTACAGTCTAGGAAATTCTGGTGAGCTCTGGTGGCACAGTGCCTAAGGCACTTGACTGCTAACCAGAAGGCTGGCAGTTCAAATCCACCAGCCACTTCTCAGAAGGAAGATGGGGCAATCTACTTCCATAGTGATACTGCCTTGGAAACCCAAGGAGGGGTCGCTATGAGTCGGGTCCAACTTGACGGCACATAACAACAACAACAACAACAACAGGAAATTCTGTGGGCAGTTCTACTCTATCATATACAGTCACTATGTGGAAGTAACTAGACAGCACTTAGCAGCCACAACAATAATCAAGAGTTGAATAGAGCTGACACTTGGGGTACAGCTTTGTCTTTGAGCTAGAACTTCAGCTGAGGGGCACTTCCAAGGATCATCAGGGCTTTCTAGGGATCTCTTTGGGCTAAGCTGATGGGAAGGTCAATTGACTGAAGGAAGTGTGGGACACAATCTTGTTATTTTGTACTGAGGGACTCCTGGCCATTGTACTGGCTTTCATCTCTTTATTTTGGGCACAGTCCTTATCCCACTGCCCCTTGCCTATTGCAATTTCACTCCAACTTTGTGGTCTGCATAACTGTGCACAGTAATATTATAATTTTCTTTAAAGCAACTTTTGCTATAAGAAAATTTATATAAAACTGTGGAGGGGATGAGATATTATTGCTCATAGCAATTTAATTAATTTACTTGCTTAGTTTCTTTTCAATAAATATTTTTTATTGTGGTAAAATATATACAACATAAAATTTGCTATTTTAACCATTTTCACATGTACAATCCAATGGCATTAATCCCATTCACAGTGTTGTGCAACCCTTACCAGCATTTGTTTCCAAAACTTTTTCTTCTCACCAAACAGAAAAAGAAAGCTATTGCCCATTAAGCAATAGCTTCCCACTGCCCCCTCCCCTCAGTCCTTGGTAACCACTAATCTTTCTGTCTCTATGTATTTGTCTGTTTCAGATATTATATATAAATGGGATCATATGCTATCTGTCCATATGCTTATTTAATTTAGCATAATGCTTTCAAGGTTCATCTCTGTTGTAGCATGTACCAGAACTTCATTTCTCTTTATGGCTGAAAAATATTCTATTGTACGTATAAGCCACATTTTGTTTATCCATTCATCTGTTGATGGGCACTTGGGTTGTCTACAACTTTTGGCTATGTATATAATGCTGTGATGAACCATTGGTGTAAGTGTCCGAGTCCCTGTTTCAATTCTTTTGAGTATATACCTAGGGGTGGAATTGCTGGATTATAAGGAAATTCTACATTTAACTTTTTGAGTGTGGTGGTTAAGTTTGTGTGTCAACTTGGCTGGGCCTAGTTGAGTGGCTGGGCAGCTGAATGTAGTTATTCATGGTGAGATTGGTAATTAACTCCATGGTGGAATCTATTGGAGCAGCTGAGTAGCTGCTTCGGGTATGTGGTCTGCTTCCACATATAAGAAACAGCTTTGGGAATGGTCTCTAGCCTTATGGCACACTTGAACCCTGTGTGTAGCTGAGTTGTTGTTCAGTAGCCTACCATGCTCTGCCGATCTTGGGACTTTTAATGGATTTGAATTAACAGCCTGCCTTGTGGTGTGGTAATATTGGGACTGTGCCTTTTTATATCAACCTTGGGCTTGTCAGACTCAGCGGCCAGCAGCTGAGTGAAAAAAAGCCTCCAGCTTCAGTGGGCTGGGAGCAGGAGCCAGAGCTGAAGCCCAAAGTTGAGGGGCTTTCACCCAGGCCCTAGAGCCTGCCACTTTAAACTCAGACTTAAAGCCTCCAAACTGTAAGAATAAATTCCTGTTTCTTCAAGCATCCCATTTGTGGTCTGTTCCTATTAGAGCTGCATTAGGTCACCAAAACATCGAGGAACCATCAAACTGTTTTCCATTGAGCTGTACCATTTTACATTCCAACCAGCAGTGGAATGAAAAGCGTTTGCTTCATTTCTTTTGAGAAAGGAGAATCGTGCATTTTAAGCTGGGCTATCTAAGCCATGGAATAATCATAACTGAAAGGGAAGAAGTGGTTGCACTGCTGTCCTGGTGACCTAGATGAATCGATGTCCCTGTCTCATGCAATATCTCCATTCACATCCGAGATGGATTTGACCATCAAAAGGCTAAGTCTGACTTCCTCATATCTGCCGGCTCCAGAAAACTTAGTGATCAAAACATCACTGTCGGTACAATAAAATGCAGCTCACTTTGTAGAGATCTCACAAGCCTTATCCCCCAGGTAAACTCCCCAAGATTACCTAAAGCCAGGGATTTCCCTGTCTGGTGCCAATTTATCTTTTCACATAAATCAACAGTAGGTTAGTGCTAAGGTTTTCTCCACCTAAGCCCTGCAATCCGGTCCCCTAGGATGAGAGCAACTATCTTCTTCATCAGAAATATCTCAAATCCTAAGTGGGACTTTGATGTTGCCTTATTTCTCTGAGGCTAAGATGATTTTCGGGAGGCAGCACAGAATGGTGTGTAGCCTCTGCTTAGTTACAAGAGAAATGACATCACATCTCCATGCCTCAGTTTCCTCATGTGTGAAATGGGTAAGACTAACTCCTAGAGTCATAGTAAAAATCAAATGATACACTCCTTAAAACAGTGCTTGCCACATGAAATGAGGTGCTGCAATTGTATACTTCTTTAAAAGGATATAAGCTATTTCTAAAAACATTTTTTGAGGTGCATGATTGTTGGGGTTAGCTGCTGTTGAGTTGGGCCTCGACTTATGGCAAGCCCATGTGCAACAGACTGAAGATGGACAGAGTGGTCCCAGCCAGTATCTCCTTTCTCAAAAGAACCAAACCCCCCAAACTTGACTCTTGGATTGAAACTACATGAAGATACAGTGTGAAAAAGAGACCAAGACAGAAAGAAAAAAGGAAAGGGTGAAAGAGAAATGGAGAATTTGATAGGGAAATATGAATAAGAGAGGCCAAGCATTATAAAATGCACTTATAAACAAACTAGAATATTTACCTGACTTTGAAATGAAACATTATAAAATTAAAAATAGAACTTTATTTAAAAAAAAAAAGAAAGAAAGAAAGAAAAAACAAAGGAGGAGAGAAATAAATGAAGGGAATTTAAAGTACCAGTGAACGTGAGCAGCGGCATGAACGTGGGGCTGGGACTGGCTGGTTGGTAGTGCCTGATGCAGAATTCCTCAAATCACATCACCTTCTTTAACAAGGGAACTGGTGACTCTATCTAAAGTTCCTAAATGAGAACCAGCTACCCCATCTGAATTGCTCAAACTCAGCTATGTCACCTGCCATGCTTCCTGTCTGTATTCCCCCTCTCTCTCTCCTGGCTTTGTCTTTTAACTGCTTTGCCTCTGATCATTGTGAAGCTGGGGGAGGCTAAGCTGTCTATATTAGGCACAAAGGCCTGGCAATCTACTTCTGAAAATCAGCCAGGGAGCAGCTGTGAGATCCCGTTGTGCATGGGAACATCACAAATCAGGGGGAAGCCACCACCAACGATAACAAGTTGTCTATATAAAAAGTTGTCTATATAAAAGCCTTCTAAGTCTGATTTCCTCATCTCTACCAGCAAAGAGGAAGACCCTTGATGAGATGGATTGACACAGTGGCTGCAACAAGGGGCTCAAGTACAGCAATGATTGTGCGGATGGTGCAGGACTGGGCACTGTTTGTTCTGATGCATACCGGGTCTCTGTGAGTTGGAACTGACTCGATGGCATCTAACAAGAACATACAAAGGCCAACAATACAGGGAAGCTTTTTCTAGCCCCAGCGAAAACTCAAGATCAAAGTGAGAGAGCCTGGGACTTAATGACTTTTTGGGGAAATGTCAGGGTAACAGTGAAAGATATATCTGTGACCTCTTTTACCAAGAAGAGGGAACTTGTTCACACTGTTTTCTACTCCTTAATGGACTGCTTCTAGAATTCAGAGGAAAATAATTGGGCAATGAGGCAGATTTTCAGTTAATTGCTAAGAAAACATGAGTTACAGGGGTCTTGTATACATAATAGAATAGTATCTCAAACATCAGTGGATGTACCAACTTAGGGTGCTTGCTCAAAATACAGATTCCTGCCCCCTCCCTATTTTTAATCAATGAGTCTAGGACTAGGCTTCCACTGTAGCACCTTCAAATTCCCAGGTGATTATAATTATAACACTATGCTATATTTAAAGGAGCCCTGGCAGTGCAATGGTTAAGCACTCAGATACTAATAGAAAGGTTGGCGATTAGAACCCTCTTGTTCTGCAGGAGAAAGACTCGCCAATTTACTTCAGTAAAGATTGCATGTTAGGAAACACTATGGGACAGTTCTACCCAGTCCTATACAGTCACTATGAATTGGAATTAACACAACAGCACAACACAACAGCATGCTATTCTTTAAGAAATAATGGTTCAGAAACATCACATAGGAAAGCAATGCTAAGAGGAAAACAAGACACCAGTAAAGGACTCATCTAAAATTTTCAGGTCATTTCACTGACATTCAGTCATTTGTCCCTCAACTGCCATCTCTACCAACTGAGTTCCTTGAAGTTTTCATCTTTTATCTGCTGCCATCTGGGCTTTGCACCCTATAGGAAGAAGACAATACCTAGGTTGGAATTAAACTGCATTCAAAGCTTACTGGGGACAAGTCTCCACCTGAACCTTTCTACAAACAGCCCAGGAGTCAGGACCTCATTCCTTCTACAGACGCCATCTGAGCTCAGCCAGGATCATGGTGTTCACACTGGCCCCTAAGGTTATTCTGCCCATTTTCCTGGGCTTTGTAAGATCTTAGGCAATAAAAAGAGACTGGGCTTCAGCACGAAGACCAAGCCAGGTGCAGGGACTTTTGTCCACACAGGGAGTCTGCATCCCAGTGATCACACACTGAAGGGAAAGGAAGTTATGGTGGGCATTGATTTTTGCCTCCTCAGCATGTCTTTTCCTATTTTATTGGCCGATTCACAACTCCCATGTTTCAGTTCCTATGCATTGGTGGGTGGGGCATGTGATCCTGGGCTAAGCCAGTCAATGCTTCTCCTTTCCCTGGTCTCATGACCCAGCTGGAACCAATGACAGAGGGTGTTTTCAGAGGACTGCTGAAACAAAAAAACCAAACCCACTGCCATCGAGTTGACTCTGACTTGTAGCAACCCCCATTGGTTTTCTTAGGCAGTAAATCTTTATGGAAGTACACTGCCCAGTCTTCCTTCCGTGGAGTGACTAGTGGGTTTGAACCATCAACCTTCTGGTTAGCAGTCAGATGCCTTAGGCACTGTGCCACCAGAGCTCCTTGCTGAAACAAAGAAAAGTGCTATTCTCTGTTCAACTTGAACTTGGAGCTTTGGTGGCCATCTTGCCACAATGAGGGCATTGCCTGTCTACAAATGGAGTCAGTGCAGAAAAAAGTAGAAAAGGAGATACAAATACATATATAGAGAGACATAGAAAGAGACAGACACAGACACACACAGAGGGACTGGGTGTAGTGATTACATTTGAACTACTGAGCAAGTTATGCCCAGGAAGTACCCTAAAAACCACAAAATTAAACAGACAAAAAAGAGCTGCCACTGAATTGATTCTGACTCATGATGACCCCAGGTGTGTGGGAATAGAACTGTGCTTCACAGGGGTTTCAAGGCTGATTTTTCAGAAATAGCTCACCAGGCCCCTCTTTGAGGTGCTTCTGGGTGGAACTGAACCTCCAACCTTTCGGTTAGCAGCCAACCATGTGAACACTTTGCACCATCCAGGGACTCCAAGGAGTATCCTTCTCCTGGACTTTTGAGATCCACGAGGCAACCATCTCTGTTTTATATATACTTAGGTTTGCTTTCCTTAAAATTCTGTAACTGGATGACACATAACCAATTTAGTGATTCTGTAAAAATAAGCTATTCAACTTCCCAAAGAAAACACCACTTTTAACTTTTTCATACATGATGCTGGCATGGACTCTTCCCATGAAGGCATACACATTCAGCTCAGTAAATAAGAATAATACCTTGGACTTGTTCACAGTGTTTTCACATCTGTTCTGGATTCGCATGACTTCCCCTCCTAGGTGCTAGAAGCAGGTACATTCCATTATGCAGGGCAAAAATGATGATCCCCAGATGAGAGATGAGGAAACTGAGACCAAGAGAAGTAAATTAGCCTGCCAGAGGTTAATCAAGCAGTGCACTCAGCCCACGCCTTTCACAGAAGTGGGGATAAGGGAAAGCAAGCATTTGGAATGTGGGGTCCTTCTCTCTTAGGCTCCAAGACCGCCTTGTCCTTCTGGGGATAGAGAGCAGTTCTCAGCATCTTGAAAGCTGGAGGGAGAGAGCTTTCAACACATTCATCAGCCAGAATGCTGGCATTCAGGCCCCTGTCTCAATTCCCTCACCCATCCTTCCCCTGCACAAACCCTCCTTTGTAGCTTAAATGACTCCCATCTTTCAGACATGCTTTGGGCATTGCCTCTGTGTTCGTGTCAGGTTTTTTTTATTCCCTCCACCAGTAAACATATAGAGGGGAGCAGTGTTCAGTGGTAGAATTCTCACCTTCCATGAGAGAGATCTAGGTTCAATACCCCATCGATGCACTTCATGTGCAGCCACCCCTGCTCTGACAGTGGGGGTTTAATGTTGCTATGATGCTGAACAGGTTTCAGCAGAGCTCCAAGACTAAGATGGACTAGAAAGAAAAGCCTGGCAATTTATCTGCAAAAACCAACCAGTGAAGACTCTCTGGATCCCAACAGTCCAATCACATTGTGCGTGGTGTCATCGTGAGTTGGAGTCAACTTGATAGGCGCTCTGGTGGCACAGAGCCTAAGGCACTTGACTGCTAACCAGAAGGCTGGCAGTTCACACCCACCAGCCACTCCTCGGAAGGAAGATGGGGCAATCTACTTCCATAGCAATATCACCTCAGAAACCCAAGGAGGGGTTGCTATGAGTCAGAGACAACTCAACAGCACATAACAACAACATCATCAATAACAACAAGAACAACAAACATGAAGAGGTTTTAGTACAGACTTTGAGTCAGCAGAACCTAGGTTCAAACAGTGATTCTCTCATTTATTATCTATGTGACTTTGGCTGAGTGACAATCTCAGCCAGTTTCCTCATCTATAAAATGGGCATCATAATAATACATAATCACAGGGTTTCTAGAAAGCAATGAGATCTATGTAAACCCCTTGGCATGGGTCTAACTAACAATGGCCATTGTTAATAGAAGCTCATCTTTATTGAGCTCTGACTTTGTCAACATATCATTTGATGGTCACTAACTGACTCTCTGCTTAGCTGAGTCCTACTCCTCCTTCAGTGGCTACTTCACATCCTGCCTTCTCTGTTAATCTTGGATCTCCACAACCAGCTGCTAGCTCTCTCTCCCCCTCCACTCGAGGTGCCCACTGCACTCAGCATTGGAGCCGCTCCTGACTTGTACTCATCATTTACATTTCACAGTTAACTTTTCTCATGAGTTCTCTGACCCAGACTATTGGTGCTCTTGAGAATGACCCTTAGAACAATGTCCTGTTTTTCTGATCATGCCACTCTTTCCTCCAGTATTGCCTAGTAGTCAAGGCCATGAGCTTTAGGGCCATGAAATCCTGGTTTCCAACCCTAGCTCTGTGCTGTGTCACCTCAGAAAAAATGACTTAACCTCCTAGTCTGTTTCCTCAGGGTGATAATAATACCTACCTCACAGGGTTATTGTATATGTACTGCAGGAAATACTGCGTGGAAGGTGCTTAACATGTTTGTTTATCACATGCGCATAGCAAGTCCTACCATTGGTAATATAATTAGAGTCTTAGTTAACAGAACACTTAGCTTCGACGCCTTATATTGGTAGGAGCTGAATACTAATCGATTTTAACCCAGAGGCATTTCCTTCTCCGTGGTTACCTGCACTTTCCCACATTTCCCATCATGGCCACAAGGTGGCAGCCTATCCATTAAAGAGGAA
Source organism: Orycteropus afer afer (assembly GCF_000298275.1). NCBI lineage: Eukaryota > Metazoa > Chordata > Mammalia > Tubulidentata > Orycteropodidae > Orycteropus > Orycteropus afer. The sequence continues at coordinate 7,242,925 of NW_006921649.1, forward strand.
GCTCCTATTTCCAGACCCGAGATAAGAGGATGTAATGATTTCCTATGGACTACCCACCAGCCACTCCTCGGAAGGAAGGTTGGGCAATCCTACTTCCGTAGTGATACTGCCTCGGAAACCCATGGAGGGGTCGCTATGAGTCGGGGCTGACTCGAAGGCAAATAACAACAACAATATAGATGTCTGTCTTGTTCTTTTTTGGTGTTGAGGAGGCTGCCTACCGGTTCTGTTTTATAGACTTTAATATATGTACCTGCCTGACCATAGGGACGTTACTAAAACAAACTAAAATGTCAATAGCACTTTAAGGTGTTCTCATATGAAGAATGTGGTTGGCACTGAAGTGGGGTTTCCCCCTCATTCCATCCATCCAAATGCCATTAGAAGGTCCACTGGGTTTAGAAATCTCCTCTGGACTGGGCTTCTCTTCTGCACCCATGTTAATTGGTCAGGGAGACTGATGCGTGGCTTACTGTGCACATAGGTGACCATTTTCCAGGCCTTTCCTAGTTTTAAAACTGAAAGTCCCACTTCTTGGGACATTTTCAGTCCCAGAGAAATGTGGATGGCTAGTCACCCTAGTGCATCTCTCTGCCACATCCTTACTCTAAATCAACAAACTTAGTGCTGTTTTCTTTCTTAATGACATGGATATACACACAGTTTTCCAAAGTCCTAGAATTTTCTAATTTTCTACTTAGAAGGGACCACAGACCACACTCTCCAGAACCAGGATAAGAGAATCAGCTTGCCCAGGTCACATGGCTGGTTAAGGCAGGGCTGGTAAGGAAAGATCCAGAATCTTGTTTCCCATCCCCAGATCTTTCCACTTACAGCCACAGTACATGGAACAAGGGCCATCTGACTTTAAGCCTTGCCTCAGAAGAGTGTCTAGAAAATCGCCAGCCACCAGAGGATGCACCCAGGGGAAACTGGATGATCTAACTTAAAGCAAACTGCAAACCAAGTACTGGACATGAAGTTAATGTAACCACAACTTGCACACATTATAGATGAGGGTTGTTGTCACTGTGTGGGGTCCATTTTGACTCTATGACAGAAGAACTGCCTCATAGGGTTTTCTAGGTTGTAAAGAAGTTCTGGTGGTGTAGTGGTTAAGGTATTTGACTGGTAACCAAAAGTCCACTGGTTCCAACCCACCAGTTGCTCCATGGAAGGAAGATGAGGCAGTCTGCTTCTGCAAAGATTTGCAGCCTTGGAAACCCAATGGGGGTTGCTATGAGTCAGAATCGACTCAGTGGCAATGAGTTTGGCTTGGAATTTAATCTTTACAGGAGCAGATCACCAGGTCTTTTTCCTGTAGAACAGCTGGTGGGCTCTAACTGCCACACTTCCAGTTAGCAGCCGAGCACTTAAGCACTGCACCACCAATGCTCCTTGTTGATGAAGATGTCATTGTTGTTGTTATTGTGTGCTGTCTAGTCGGCCCCAACTCATAGTGACCTCTCATTGAGTTGCCGAGGCAGTATCACTACAGAAGTAGATTGCCCCATCTTCTTTCTGAGGAGTGGCTGGTGGGTTTGAACCGCCAGCCTTCTGGTTAGCAGTCAAGTGCCTTAGGCACTATGCTACCAGAGCTCCCATAGATGAAGGTAGGAGGTGAGATTTATATTCAATTTGGATGGAGAAAACCTTCACAGATCTTACATTGGTAGACTCAGGAAGGATCAACTAGAAGATTCCCCTGGGGCCAGCAGGGCCAGAATGGAGCCAAGAAAGCCTCTCTGGGATTGCGCCTCCAAAGGAAAGAATGTGCCCTCTTTCTCCTGGAATCTCTGGCATTCTCTCCATTTCTGCCATGCCACTTACTGTTCACTTCAGAAAGCAAACCTTTCTGGGTTTATTTTCATTAACAAATCCTGCTGAAGCAAACTCTTGCTTTCAATGTTATCGGACATTTATATCTCCACAGTTTCAACCCCAGTACTAAATTGATTTGCCTCAGAGACACACCACTGCATTCACAATTTTTATCAGACAGCTGAACTGAACGCAGGAGAGCTGTGCAAAACAGGAGAGAAAGAATACCTCTTTGACAAAGTCCTGAAAACCAGGCAAATCCATAAACGACTAAATATAGTAAGTTTCCAGAAATGATCTTTTTGTTGTTGTTGTTAAAAGTCTTCAAAAGAAGTCTTATGAGTAACAAAGCTGTAAAAAATTGGTGAGAGTAGAACTGTACTCCACAGGGTTTTCAGTGGCAGATGTTTTGGAAGTAGACTGCCTGGCCTTACTTTGAAAGTGCCTCTGGGTAGACCAGAAGCTCCAGCCTTTTAGTTTGCATGATAACTTTTTACACTACCTAGGGAGTCTTAGGTATAGCAAAATTGGAGAACCAAAGAGAATGACTGAGAATCAGCTACGAGATCCCAAGTTTAATCCCAGGGATGCCAGAAGCCAGTTGTGGGATACTGAACATATCATTCACCTGTCTGAGGCTCGGCTTCCTTTCTCTGTAAAGTGATGGGGTCAGGCTGAATGCTCTCTGAGGCCCCTTTTATCTCTCACAGTTCTGTGAATAAACACGTAGCTAGCACATTATAGTCAAGAGGTCAAGCTGAATAGACAAGAAAGTTCAATCCCACGCCATGAAAATTCCACGGGCCCCTCTCCTGTGATTTGTTTGGGTTCTGAAAAGTGTCTTAGCTCCTGTTCTCATACCAAGCCAGCAGATTCACCGTTCCTTTCCGCTAACGATGGGGGAGTGGATGGATTTACGTGAACTGACTCCAAAGTCACACTGAGCCGAGAACCGTTTTTCGCTTCAGGTTCTGTCAGGCTGTTTGTCTTCTGCCTTTGTGGACACTGGCCCTGCAGGATGTCTCAGTCAAGGGCCACCTTCTCCTCCCTCCACCTTCACCAGCCAACATAGGGGAAAGCACACAGTGAATGGTCAGGGTGGAACAGTGCACAGAACTCCAGGCCCAGCCTCAAAACGTACACCAAAAGCTTCGGATTTTATGCTAGACATGGTGGCATTTTTTTTTTTTTTTTGTCTGTTTGCTTATTGTAATTTTATTTTATTTTTTAAACGATTCAGATCTTGTCAAATTCTATCAATTCTATTTCACTTTCAGATCTAAATCCTCAGTTCTCCACCTACCTCACAAAATTACCTTTGTAATTTGAAGAGAATTTAAAAAAATTAAAACAGTTGTGTCCCTACCCAAGCCAAAAGCCTGACTAGCATGGTTCCAAAATTCGAGTCAATTCTGTACTCAGATACAGGGACTACAGGGGAACCTATGCTTCTGGAGTGGATCAGTCCTTATGTCCAGCAGCTGACTGTGGTCCAGCCTAGAACACACTTAAGAAAAAAAAAAGTAGGTTCTCCTAGGAGAATACTATCTGAGCACTAACATTAATAACGATATCTATCATTTATTATCTACTAAGTAACAAGCCCTGTGCTAAGCACTGGTTTACATCATCTCATTTCATTGTCACTGCTGCCTTAGTGAGATGGGCATTATCATCTTTATTCTACAAAATGGGAAAAATGAAGCTCAGAGAGGTCAAGTAATTTATCCAAAATTACACAGCTAGCAATTAGCAGAGCTATGCCTGGAACCCAGATCATTAAACCCCCTTATTAAACATTATCTTAGAGATATCTAAAATATCTAACAAAACTAATACTAGCTAATATTTATGTATGTTTACTATGTGCCAAGGACTGAGCTGTGAATTTCATACAGATATTCTTCTAAAATTCAGTCTTTCCAAAAACCTTGTAAAGCAAGTTCTATTCTTATCCCCAAGAGTCCCTGGGTAGTGCAAACTTGTTAACCGAAAGGTTGGTGGTGCTAGTCTCCCCAGAAGTACCTTGAAAGAAAGGCCTGGTGATCTACTTTTGAAAAATCAGCCATTGAAAACCCTGTGAAGCACAGTTCTACTCTGACACACAAGGTTTCCAGGAATCAGAGTCAACTCAACAGCAATTGTTTTTTTCTTATTCACATTTTAGAGCTGAGGAAACTGAGGCTTAACAAACCAAACCCACTGCCATCGAGTCAGATCTGACTCATAGCAACCCCTCCTTGGGTTTCTGAGGCGATATCACTATGGAATAGATTGGCCAATCTTTCTTCCGAGTGGCTGGTGGGTTTGAACTGCCAGCCTTCTGGTTAGCAGTCAAATGCCTTAGGCACTATGCCACCAGAGCTCCCAACTGAGGCTGGTTGTTGTTATTTGCCATCGAGTCAGCCCCAACTCATATAGAGAAAGTGGTTGGGCTAGAATTTAAATTACTCTGAGGTCCCTGCTTCCACTGCTACCTTCCTGGCAAGTAGTCCAGCAGAGGGCACATAGTCCTAGGCTCAGGAGGGGTTTGGTTCCCCTAGGCGCTGTGCCTTCTAGGAGAACCAGGGAAACGTTCACCTTCTTCATGAGTTTTGCTTGAGACCACGGTGATAATATTTCCAGCCGGCAAATTGCTTTCAAGGGCTTGCCAACAAATTCAAGAAAAGTCCCCTCCTCAGGGTGTCCACTCTGTTCGTCCTTTACTTGACCAGAGCAGCCTGACTCCATGCCAGTGTCTGACTGGCTAACCGCTACCACGTTTGCAATTCCCATTTGTCTCTGACCCAGGAGCCTGGAAGTGGGGGTGGAGCAAGGCTGTGTAGCCCCTTTCCGGGTGGGAGAGGCCCCCTGGCTGGCAGGCTCTCATTTTTTATTTAAAAGCAAAGTAAACAGCAATATATAAAAGGGTCCTATAAGAACTCAGTGTGCAAGCAGGACCTGCTTCAGGCAATTTTTCCTAATTCTCCTGAAAACGTGCATTTTCTTCTCTGGCTAAAAGCCAGTGCATTTGCCATCGGACTTGTCCCCTGTTCCACATTCCCTCTGGGCCACCTTTTAGTGGTTAAGAAGTTGCCCCCTGAAGAAAAGATAATGCACCTCCGCATTTCCTTCAGATATTTTCACAGGTCAGTTTCTCCACATTTGCTCACCCTCCAGTGAAGAGCTCTTGGGAGTTACACCCAGTACAAGATGACTTTGTGAACACTGTGAGCTCAGAGTTCGATGCTAGATGCAAAGAGACTCAACTGCATCCAAGTGGTAAAAAATAACTGTGGTGACTCAGAATCTTGTAGATTTCTGCTGAGGTTTACTTTCTCTTTGTGGAAGGGCTAATTAAGCTGTGTTTGTAAATCGGTTTTTATTAATTTTGTAATGGTAAATACCATTAAGGAGCTCTGGGGGCACAGTGCCTAAGGCATTTGACTACTAACCAGAAGGTTGGAGGTTCAAACCCACCAGCCACTGTGCAGAAGGAAGACTGGGTAATCTACTTCTGTAAAGATTTATCATTTTGGAAACCCAAAGGAGTGGCTATGAGTCAGAATTGACTCATTGGCAGTGAGTTTGGTTTTGAGGGTTTTTTTTTTTTGGTAAATATCATTAGAGCCTAAATCTTGTAAATGCAACTTCTAAAGCAGGCAGTGGTCTTCAAACTTTTAAAAAGCAGTGAAACTTTCTGTCAAGTGAAAGGGTATGCAGAATCACAACAGAAAGAGCAGGTGAGAGTGGACTTTTCTGACTACAATGGCCAGGAAAGCCTGGAGCTCTGTCTGTTGGGCATCCCATTTGCCTGCCATCTTTCTCCTGACTTCTGCCCTCATCCTTGAAGAATTCCACAGAAACAAGGCATTGTGAAGGAGCTCTGGTGGTGTAGAGGTGCAGGCATTAGGCTGCTAACCAAAAGGTCAGTGGTTCAAACCCACTAGCTGCTCTGCAGAAGAAAGAGGGGCAGTCTGTATCTGTAAAGATTTACAGCCTTGGAAACACAATGGGAGTTGCCATGAGTCAGAATCAACTCGATAACAGGTGAGTTTGAGGGCACTGTGACGGGCACGGTCTGAACACAGCTCTAAATGAAATAATACTTCTTGGAATATGTTTCTAGACACTGCCTTCCAGGATTACTGAGCACAGAAGGAGAACTGCAGTTTCATATCCCGGTGTTATTAGCATTTCTTTTTCTGTGGGGGTTAATACAGGTCCCCTCTTGTACTAGAAAATGCCAGGGGTATTAGCAAAGGCTCTTTACACACTGAACAATGACCTCCAGAGCCAGGCATAAGCTTCAAAGAGTTCTCTGATTGGGAAGGGTGACACAGTGCAGTACTTACCCCTGAATCTTTCAATGAGGGTCAGCCTCTTGAACCTGAGTAGGTGGTGTTTGGGGGCCAGGAAGCCCATACATTTAGGTCAGCTCTTTCAGGCCCTGGATAAAAATAGTCCTTATGCGCTTACTCTAAGCAGTGACTTGTAGAGATTTATCTTCCTTCTCAAACTGAAAATACACATTTCCTCTCAATCTCCTGAGACTGAGGTAACCTGAGATGTCAGCCAAGTGCAGAATGGCCAGTTCCTTGGGAATCTGTTAACAAGCTAACATGATGGACAGAGCAAGAATTGGGGGTACTGTGCTCTTGTCCAGGCTTCAGGGGTTGGGAGCTATGATATATTCCTATGCTAGTCCTCACACAGGGTTCACATGGATACGGCTGCATGACCTCCACCCGCTGTGTGTGGAACTGCCCTCTGGCTGTGGGCCGCAGTAAGTCCCGGGACCAGCAGAAGGTGGGTGTTTGCCCCACGGGCAGGCTGGGTAAGCTAACAGGGCAGGGGAAACCAAGAAATGAGGAGAGCAGTACAGAACAGAGAGGGGAGAAAAACTTGTCAGTTTGTCCTACTGTGATGGCTTGAGTGTTGCTGTGAGACAGGAGGCTATGCCACCTGTGTTTCAAATGCCAGCAGGGTTACACATGGTGGACAGGTTTCAGGGGAGCCTCTAGATTAAGACAGACTCAGAAGAAGAGGCCATCCACGTCTCAAAGAATTGCCCAGTGAAAACCTTATGAATAGCAGTGAAATATTGCACAATATTGTGCCGGCAGATCAGCCCCTCAGGTCTGAAGGCACTCAAAATATCACTGAAGAAGAGCTACCTCCTCAGAGTAGAGCCAACCTTAATTATGTGCATAGATTAAAGCTTTCAGGACCCCCGTTTGCTGATGTGGCATGCCTCAAGATGAGAAGAAACAGCTGCAAACATCCATTAATAATCAGAACATGGAAGGTACAAAGTATGAATCTAGGAAAATTGGACGTTGTCAAAAATGAAATGGAACACATAAAGATCACTATCCTAGGCATTAGTGAGCTGAAATGGACTGGTTTTGGCCATTTTGAATCAGACAACCATATGATCTACTATGCCGGAAATGATAGATTGAAGAGGAATGGCATGGCATTCATCATCACAAAGAGTGTTTCAAGATCTGTCCTGAAGTACAATGCTGTCAATGATAGGATAATATCCATACACCTACAAGAAAGACCAGTTAATACTACTATTATTCAAATTTAGACACCAACCACCAAAGCCAAAGATGAAGAAACTGAAGATTTTTACTAACTTTTGCAGTCTGAAATTGACCAAATATGTAATCAAGATGTGTTAATTATCACTGGTGACTGGAATGCAAAAGTTGGAAACAAAAAAGAATAAGGGAGTTGGAAAATTTAGCCTCGGTGATAGAAATGTTGTTGGAGATCGCATGATAGAATTTTACAAGACCAATGACTTACTCATTGCAAATACCTTTTTCAATAACACAAATGGTGGCTATACACGTGGACTTCACCAGATGGAGTACACAGGAATCAGAATGACTACATCTGTGCTAAGAGGCTCAATATCTTCAGCCAAAGCAAGGCCAGGAGCTGACTGTAGAACAGACCATCAACTGCTCATGTGCAAGTTCAAGTTGAAGCTGAAGACAATTAAAGTAGGTCCACAAGAGCCAAAATATGACCCTGAATATACCCCTCCTTAATTTAGAGACCATCTAAAGAATAGATTTGGTGCATTCAACACCAAAGACCAAAAACCAGGGGAATTGTGAGATGACATCAAGAACATCATCCATGAAGAAAGCAAGAGGTCGTTTAAAAGACAGAAAATGAAGAAAAGACCAAAATGGATGTCAGAAGAGACTCTGAAACTTGCCCTTGAACTGAAAGTAGCTAAAGTGGATGGAGGAATAGACAAGATAAAAGAGCTGAACAGAAGATTTCAAAGAGCAGCTCTAGAAGACAAAGTCAATTATTATAATGAAATGTGCAAAGACCTGGAGTTGGAAAACCAAAAGGGAAGAACACACTTAGCATTTCTCAAGCTGAAAGAACTGAGGAAAAAATTTAAGTCTCGAATTGCAATATTGAAAGATTCCATGAGCAGTATCTTAAATGATGCAGGAAGATCAAAAAAGAAGATGGATGGAATACACAGAGTCACTGTACCAGAAAGAACTGGTAGATGATCATCCATTTCAGGAGGTGGCATAAGATCAAGAACCTACAGTACTGAAGGAAGAAGTCAAAGCTGTACTGAAGGAATTGGCAAAAAACAAGGCTCTGGGAATTGATGGAATACCCATTGAGATGTTTCAACAAATGGATGCTCCACTGGAGGCAATAACTCATCTATGCCAAGAGATTTGGAAGACAGCTACCTGGCTAACTGACTGGAAGAGATCCATATTTATATCCATTTCAAAGAAAGGTGATCCCACAGAATGTGGAAATTATCAAACATTATCATTTATATCACATGCAAGTAAAATCTTACTGAAGATAATTCAAAAATGGTTGCAGCAGTATGGAGATAGAGAACTTCCAGAAATGCAAGCTGGATTCAGAAGGGGACTTGGTAGAGGGATATCACAGCTAATGACAGATGGATTTTGGCTCAAAGCAAAGAATTCCAGAAAGATGTTTACTTGTGTTTTATTGACTATGCAAAGGAATTCGATTGTATGGAGCACAATAAATTGTGGATAACACTGAGAAAATGGGGATTCCAGAACACTTAATTGTACTCATGGGGAACCTGTACGTAGACCAGGAGGCTATCGTTTGAACAGAACAAGGGGATTTTGTGTGGTTTAAAATCAGGAAGGGAGTGTGTCAGAGTTGTATCCTTTCATCATACTTATTCAATCTGTATGCTGAGCAAATAATCCAAGATGCTGGACTGTATGAAGAAGAACGTGGCATCAGGTTTAGGGCAGGGCTCATTAACAACCTGAGATATGCAGATGACACAACTTGCTTGCTGAAAGTAAGGATGACTTGGAGCACTTACTGATAAAAATTAAACGCTGCAGTATACAGTATGGATTATACCTCAACATAAAGAAAACAAAACTCCTTACAACTGGACCAATAAGCAGCAGCATGATAGATGGAGACAAGATTAAAGTTGTCAAAGATTTCGCATTGCTTGGTTCTATAATCGATGCCAATGGAAGCACCAGTCAAGACATCAAAAGACATTGCACTGGGCAAATCTGTTGCAAAAGATCTCTTTCAAGTGCTGATGAGCAAAGATGTCTCCTTGAAGACTAAGATGTGCCTGACCCAAGCCATGGTATTTTCAATTGCCTCATATGCATGTGAAAGCTGGACAATGAATAAGGAAGACCGAAGTGTTGATGCTTTTGAGTTGTGGTGTTGGTGAAGAATGCTGAAAGTACCGTGGACTGCTAAAAGAACTAACAAATCTGTCCTGGAAGAAGTGCAGCTGGAATGCTCCTTGAAGCAAGAATGGCCAGACTTCGTCCAGCTACTTTGGTCATGTTGTCAGAAGAGACTATTCTCTGGAGAAGGATGTCATGCTTGGCAAAGTGAAGGCTCAATGAAAGAGGGGAAGGCCCTTGACAAGTGGATTGACACAGTGGTTGCAGTGATGGACTAAGGTATAGTAGGGATTGTGAAGTTGGCTCAGAACCGGACAGTGTTTTGTTCTGCTGTACCTAGGGTTGCTATGAGTCAGAGATGACTTGACAACATCTAACAACAGCAACAAATGTTGTGCCACCACCATTACTGTCTGTTTCCAGATGTTTTTCATAACCCTTCATGGAACTCAGTTCATTAATCAATAACTCCCCACTCTCTTTCCCTCTAGCCCCTGGTACCACTAATCAACTTTTGTTTCTATGTCTTTGTTTGCTTTAGATATTTCATATAAGTGGGATCATGCAATATTTTGTGTCTGACTTATTTCACTCAGCATAATGCTTTCAGTCACAGGAGGTATCATCACTTCACTCCATTTTGTGGCTGAATGGCATTCCATTGTATGGATAACCCCACGTTTTGTTTATCCATTCATCTGTTGATGGACACCTGGGTTGCTTCCACTCTTTGGCTATTGTGAATAATGTTGCGATGAACATTGCTGCACAAGTATCTGTGTAAGTCCCTGCTCTTCTTTTGGGTCTATATCCAGGAGTGGGATTGCTGGTGATTCTCTGTTTCACTTTTTGAGGGACTGCCAAATGGTTTCCCCCAGCAGCTGCACCATTTTGCATTTCCACGAGCAATGGATGAGGTTCCATCCCTTGTCATGCTCTGAAAGAGTTTCCATCTTAGAAGGATTTTTCATTAGAAGTAACTACCCGCTTCCCTAAGGAGCTCTAGTGGCACAGTTCAAACCCGCTACAGTACCTAAGGCACTTGACTGCTAACCAGAAGGCTGGCGGTTCAAACCCACCTGCCACTCCTCGGAAGGAAGGTTGGGCATTCCTACTTCCGTAGTGATACTGCCTCGGAAACCCAGGGAGGGTATGAGTAGGGGTCGACTCGATGGCAAATAACAACAACAACAACAGCTACTCTGCAGGAAGAGCCTTCTGTAACGATTTACAGCCTTGGAAACCCAATGGGGTAGCTATGAGTTGGAATCTACTTGACGGCAGTAAGTATGTTTTTTTGCTTTTGGGCCCCATACATATTTTGAACTTACTTCAATGGGGGTGAAAGGTACCAATGCAGGATTCAGTTATCTGTCCATTTCAATGGCCTCCCATTCTCACCTAAGTCATTTATTTACATGCCCACACAAATCCTATCTCTTCTCCAAGATTAATAGCATTTCCATTCTTTGGTCAAAATGGTAAAAAGAATAGTAACATCTAACAGTATTAAGCTCTACAATGTGTCAGGCAGCATCCCTGGGTGGTGAAAAGGTTAATGTGCTGGGCTGCTGACCAAAATTTTGGAGGTTCAAGTCCATCCAGAGGCACCTTTGATGAAAGGTCTGGCAATCCAATTTTGAAAACCCAACTATGGAGAACCCTATGGAGCACTGTTCTACCATGGCACACTACACTATGAGTCACAGTTGACTTGACAGCAATTGGTTCTGGGCTTTTATGTGAGGTAGTGTACCTTGCAGGAATGATCATATTAAATTTTATAACAAATTTTATATATTATAATATATAATGTTATATATTAAATTTTATAACAAAAGGTTAGGAGTTATAATTATACCTATTTTTTTTTTTTAACATTTTTGTTGTGCTTTAGGTAAAAGTTTACATGGTAAATTAGCTTTCTCAATCAACAGTTCATATGCAAATTGTTCCGTGACATTGGTTGCAATCCCTGCAATATGTCAGCACTCTCCCTATTCCCTCCCTGGGTTCCCTGTGTCCATTTGTCTACTCTCCCTGTCCCTCTCTGTTCTCTCATCTTTGGTTGGTTACATATAGTTATCTGTTCTGAGGAGCACGTTCTTCATGAGCGTTCTTGTTTTATAGTCCTGTCTACTATTTGGCAGAGCTCTGGTAGTATAGTGCCTAAGGCACTTGACTGCTAACCAGAAGGCTGACGGTTCAAACCCACCAGCCACTCCTTGGAAGGAAGGTTGGGCAATCTACTTCTGTAGTGATACCCCCTCAGAAATCCAAGGAGGAGTCGCTATGAGTCCGGTCTGATTCCACAGCACACAACAAGAACAACAACAACAACAACAACAACTATTTGACTAGAAGGTGGCCTCCAGGAGTGTCTTCTTCAGTTTCAAGTTAGGAGATTTTCTCAGGGCAACAGTCTGGGGGGTTTCTCTTTATGTCCATTTTTAGATGAGGGACCTGGAATACAGAGACACTGCATGTCTTGCCTAAGATTATACAGTGAGTGATATAGGCAGGATTCAAACCAGGCAGCCTTACTTCAGAGCCTAATCTTCTACCCATGTCATTCAATTGCAGCCTATACACTATACCTTCAAAGGCTTCATGGTGCAATGAAGCAAATTGACATGTAGGAGAGCAAGCAGCCCTTTTCCACACACACACTACAGCAGAAACATGCTCATAAAGACCTGCTTAGGGCTGGGCTGCCGAGGGAGGTGTTGGATAGGACAGGGAAACATCAGGGCCCAGATCATCTAACAGGATGGACACTCCAAATGTCACTTTGATTCTGTATTAAATTAATTACTTGATTCTCATATGTGTTTCATGCCTAATTAGGACACCTTAGTTGTGGTTTGAACAAGTTCATGTTAAAATTAGTCTGTTTTCCCTGAGACCTCAATGATTTAAGTGACAAAAGAAGGTGATTTGAATTGTGTTAGGTGGTAAGGAGGAAAAAAAAACCTAGCTAATCTACCTTCAGAAAACTGAGAATTATCATCACTATTAAGAAGGCCCACCTCCTGAGAAGATCCACTTGATACATTTGCAAAATAAATGATTCTCTTTAGTAAGATGAAACAGGTTCCAAGGGACTGGGAACTGTGGTCTCCAACGGCATCTTCATTTGCCACCCTCCCCCCCCCCCTTTCTGGCATAGCTGCTTACTTGGCAAACCTGCATCAAGTTAGCACCTGCCAAGTGAGCAGGCAGCCTAGTTTTCTGACAGCAAGGCCAAAACACACTGTACACCTGGGCCCCGTTCTCTCTTAGAAAGAGCTTCAGGACTATGGTTCATTTTGCAGAGAAGAATTGATACTGAAGTCAATTCCAAAAGCACTGGGTATTCTTTTTGGCTTCTCTGGACCAGCACTGAGTACCTCTCCCCCTCCCCCCAAATGTTTAACTATGAAAGAACAACATTCAACACTGAGACCATTAATGCACCCAAAAAGTATTAGCATAGCTGTCATGGAGTTGACCCCTGACTCAAGTGACACCACGCACAACAGAATCAGACCATTGGATTCCTTAGGGTTTTCATTGGCTGATTTTTGGAAGTTGATTATCAGGCCTTTCTTCCTGGTCCTTCTTAATCTGGAAGCTCCACTGAAACTTCTTCAGCATCACAGCAACATGAAAGCCTCCATTGACAGATGGCTGGTGGCTGGGCATGTGGGGCACTGGCTAGCAACTGAACCTTGGTCTCCTGCCTGGAAGGAGAGAATTCCACCACTGCACCACCATTGTCCTTCCAGGTACAGCATCAAAAAAAAAACCAAACCAAACCCACTGCAATCAAATCGATTCACACTCATAGTCATCCCCATTGGGTTTCCAAGGTGGTAAATCTTTATGGAAGTAGATTGCCTCATCTTCCTTCCTTGGAACAACTGGTGGGTTTGAACTACCAACCTTCTGGTTAGTAGTCAAATGCCTTAGGCACTACACCACCTTGTAGAATCCCAGTGTAGCTGGTGGCAGCTGGGAAAGAAGAAGTCTTGCATAGACTGCTGTGGTTAGGATGAGTTCTTACCTTCAAGGGACACCCTTTGCACTTTGAGAAGGAGGGAGAACAAACACAGAGGCTTTGTCTGCAAGCATGACCCTCCCAGAACCCAGGCTGATGTCCTCCTCCCCAGAGACACATGATTTACCTAGATTGGAGGCAACCCGGGGCCATTTTAGCTACAAATATCCTTTTCCATTTCACACCAGGGTGACATAAAATGATTCCATTTTAAGCCAAAGTCAGACAGGTTGGGGGATGGAGCTAATGTTTCATTTTTAATGAACACCAATAAAATATTCTTCCCTAGGCACTCAGTCACTCCAAACTTATGCAAGAGAAATAATCTGCGATTTCCAATGACCGTGGGCTTACTGAAATATTCCTTGGGGATACCATCTACAACTTCAAACCCCTTTGTGATGCCATTGTTTGGTTTATTTTGCAAAAGTGGTTTATTCAGAGACCCATAAGAAAGTCTGTCCACTATGAACCTGGGCAAACCTTGGCTTGTAGGAGTTCACCTGATGAATGTTGTAGCAACAGGTTTTTTTTGATGGCCCTCGTATATGGTGATGTTATCTGGGCTGTTCAATGATTTAGAATCAGGCCATTCCACCTGTTCCCTAGACAGGAGAGATAGGAAGGAGGCTCCTGACAGCAAGTGGTCCCCACCATCAAAGTTTTTATGGCCTCTACTCGGCCTCAAAAGAAAATGAGACCCAAGCTTTCCTCCTGAGGTGGGCTTTGTCCCAGGGACATTTGGGCTGAGGAGGAACTGGTGTTGCAGAATCTGGCTCATGGTCTGGCCAAGTTCAGGACCCTTTCAGTGTTTATAGGGCTATTAAGTGACTGCTCTACCTTTGTAGTGTGAGTTAACTCATGAGTTAATGCAATTCTGACTCATGGTGACCTCATGTGCCTCAGCGTAGGGCTGTGATCCATAGGGTTTTCAATGGCTGATTATTTTAGAAGTAGATAACCAGTCCTTTCTTCTTAGGTACCTCTGGGTGAACACAAACCACCAACCTTTTGATTAGCAACCAAGTGTGTTAACTGTTTGCACACCTTACAGCTGTGAGGCAAGTGAAAAGCACCCTCAAGAACCCATGGTGAAAGGGAGCAACTGCTCCAATGACAAAGATTCCTCAGTCTCCCTGCTTTTCCTATTTCTATCCACGTGTCCTGCTGTCAAGTCAGATCCGACTCATAGCGACCCCTTGTTGGGTTTCTGAGGCGGTATCACTACGGAAGTAGATCTCCCAATCTTCCTTCCGAGGAGTGGCTGGTGGGTTTGAATTGCCAGCCTTCTGGTTAGCAGTAGATGGCTTAGGCACGATGCCACCAGAGCTCCTAGCCAAGCATCCCTCCATTTTAAACCTCAACACATTAGGGGGATGTGATACATTCCCATACCCTTTCCCAAGATTAATACTTGCACTCTCTCGAAGGGAGGACCTAGAAATTGGTCCCTGGAGAGTGATGATCTTATCACGATCTGGGCAAAGCTGCACTGGATGCTCCCTGAGGGCGTGGTGGTCGGTGCAGGGAGCACCCTCCCAGGAAGAGAGCCATATGGTCAATCACATCATTTCAGTATGCGCACCTAGCTTTGCTGTTTTTCCTATCCCTCTACCCCCAGTTTTAGAGAATGCCATTATTTTTCTGCACCTCCTGGAACAGCTGAGTATTTGCAGCTCTTGGTTTAGTGAGTCATCGAGCCCTATTGGAAAATAAAACAGGATTTGAAGGGAGACACAGGGCTATGAGGGCCTTCTTTCTCAACAAGGAGAAAGATATGAGGAGGCCCTGCTCCCTGCTGTGCCCCTGGGAGAGGGAAAGACTTTAGGAAGTGACAGTGGTGTGGCCTGTCTAGAGCTTTGCCCAAAAGCTCCTTTCCCAGCAAAGCTCAGAAGGAGAAGGGCTGCTGCATTCCCAGGGGTTACAGTGGGCCTGGAAAAGGACGGGCCAGTGCTGGTCATTCTTTACTTCCTGGACACCATGCTAACTCCTAACATTGCTATGAGGGATGTTAGAAGGTAGAAGGTGAGAAGACTCTGTTGGTAACTGGCAAGGAATCTTCAATTGGCCTGGTAAGGCAGGACTTGAGAGGCCAAGTCAGGTTCGTGGAAGTGGTATTTTTTGCACATCTGAGTTTGTTCTTAACACTTCAAACCCGCTGTGGCTTATCTGTGGTGGCTATAAAGAGACTGTTGTTGTTGTTGTTTTGTGCTATCAAGTCTGACCCAACTCATAGTGACCCCTCCTTTGGTTTCCCAGGCAGTATCACTACAGAAGTAGATTGCCCAACCTTCCTTCCAATTACTATAATGAAATGTGCAAAGACCTGGAGTTAGAAAACCAAAAAAGAAGAACATGCTCAGCATTTCTCAAGCTGAAAGAACTGAGGAAAAAAATTAAGCCTTGTGTTGCAATATTGAAAGATTTTATGGTCAAAATATTGAATGATGCAGAAAGCATCAAAAGATGATGATGGTATGAATACACAGAGACACTGTACCAAAAAGAACTGGTAAATCTTCATCCATTTCAAGAGGTGGAATATGTTCAAGAACCAATGTTATTGAGGGAAGAGGTCAAAGCTGAGGGAATTGGTGAGGAACAAGTCTTCAGGAATTGATGGAATACCCACTGAGATGTTTCAACATGCAGATGCCCACTGGAGGCACTCACTCAGTTATGCCAAAATTGGGAAGACAGCTACCTGGCCAACTAACTGGAAGAGAGCTATATTTGTACCCATTCCAAAGAATGGTGATCCCACAGAATGTGGAATTTATCAAACAATATCATTAATATTGCACGCATGTAATATCTTGCTGAAGATAATTAAAAAATGGTTACAGGAGTATATTGACAGAGAACTTCCAGAGGTGCAGGCTAGATTCAGAACAGGA
>NW_006921649.1:7259472-7270773 GCF_000298275.1 Orycteropus afer afer
TCCTTTGGTTTCCCAGGCAGTATCACTACAGAAGTAGATTGCCCAACCTTCCTTCCAAGGAGTGGCTGGTGGGTTTGAACAGCCAGCCTTCTAGTTAGCAGTCAAGTGCCTTAGGCACTATGCTACCAGAGCTCCCTAAAGAGACTGGGGGCTCTATTCTCAGGTAATAACCTGCCTCAGAATCTGGGGTCAATAGCTCTCTTCTCTCTGTCTCTCT
This sequence comes from Orycteropus afer afer, assembly GCF_000298275.1. Taxonomy (NCBI): domain Eukaryota; kingdom Metazoa; phylum Chordata; class Mammalia; order Tubulidentata; family Orycteropodidae; genus Orycteropus; species Orycteropus afer. The sequence goes on from NW_006921649.1 coordinate 7,259,690, forward strand.
TATCCCTCTGTCTCTGTCTCCTCCTCCTGTTGATATTCAAAACTAGGTGGAAGTGCTCAGTCACACATCCTGGGAACCCCTCCCAACAGGATGGTCTCTAGTGCTACAGAGTACAAAGAGGAAAGTCATCCTGACTGGCACTAGACTAAACCATCACCAGAAAAAGTATTTGAAGAATGAAATACTTTGTCATAGATTAAAGTGACATATCCATTCACCTTTGCTAAATTCTCTTTAGCTTTTGTTGTTGTTAGGTGCTGTCGAGTCAGCTCCGACTCACAGTGATCCTATGCACGACAGGATGGAACACTGCCTGGTCCTGTGCCAGCTTCAGAGTACTTGCTCTACCTGACCCCATTTCACAACAGGGCTTTACAAAGGGCCGAACAATGAAAATTTAAAAAAAAAAAAAGAGAGAGAGAGAGATTCTGAAATTACTTTAGAAGAAGCTATGTTGTGTTCAAGATCAGAGATATTTGAATCATTCAAATAAGCTTACTTTTCTCATTCTAATATTTTACACCAAAGTTTTATTCCACTCCATCTACTACAGAACATTGGCTTGGAAATAAGAAGCAGCCAGTCGACGATATGAGGTCGAGTATAGAGCAGTGGTTTTCACAGTGGGGCCTGGAGACCAGCAGCATCAGCATCACCTGTGCACTTATTAGAAATCCACATTCACAGGCCCCATTTGTAATAACCGAATCAGAATCACTGGGGCAGGGCCCAGCCATCTGTGTTTCAACATACCCTCTGGGGGATACTGTATGCAGGCTGAAGGATGAGAACCTCTAGTGAGGAGTTCAAGACCCTTCCTCGGGTCTGGAGTCAAACAGATTGAGATTTGAATCCCAGATCTGCAGTAACAAGGCTTTCATTTTGAACTGCTGGCCTACTTTTCAGGTCTGAGAAACAGTAATAATAATCACCACCTCATAAGGTTGTCGGATCAAATGAAGTAATACAGTCACACAGAGCCTCATGTGGGTATTTTGTGAGGTGCTTTGTGACGATTCTACCAAGTGTCTGTTAGTATGTAAAGGCTTGCATGTTGCTATGATGTCAGAAGCTATGCCATTGGTATTTTAAATATCGACAGGATCTCTCATGTGGACAGGTTTCTAACTAAGACTAGGAAGAAAAGTCTAGCAATCAACTTATGGAAATTAGTCAATGTAAACCTTATGGATCACAAGAGAATCTTGTTCAACTTGCTTGCTTTGGACACATCATAAGAAGGGATCAATTACTTGAGGAAGAGATCACATTTGGTGCAGCATAAGGCCAGAGGGCAAGGGGGACCCTCAGTGAGAAGAACTAGCACCACAGCCACAACAATGGACTCAAACATTCTGGTGACCTTGAGGATGACACAGAACCAGGCATTGTTTCATACTCTTATACATAAGTTGTGGTAGATTCAATGGCAGCTAGCTACTTATATGTGATGACTAATCACAATTCTATCATCTTCTAAACTGATGTGAGTGAGGCAAACGGAGATGAGAATGCTGTCTTCATTGTTGATGAAGCTCCACTTGGTGTATAGCCACCCTTAGATTTTCCTAGTGCTGTTGCCCAAGAATTATGGATGATACCCTAGGAGGGTCTGCAGAGGAGGCACCTTTAACCCAAACTGCTGCCTCATATTGCCAAGCCCCAGAAGTGTGAGCAGACAAAGGGTGGGCACTCCTAGGCAGTCTTGGTTCCAATCAAGGGGCAGGGCCTGAGGTTGCAGGAACAGAGCGATGCCCATCTGTGAGATGGAAGATCCACACAAAGGGAACCAGGTCCTATGGGTTCAGTTTGTCCTCTTAATCTCATCAACTCTGCAGGCTACTGCTCCTGGAGGAGGGAGAATGAGTGAAGGGTGTGGAGGACATCCTGAATGCCTTGTCCATCTTTTCCCTAATGGGGCTTAGATGTTCCCACCCCGTATGAAAATACGACAAGTGGGGGCATTCCCCATCACTTGAAAAAATAAGTACTCAGTAAATGCTGCAATCATTATTAATAAGTTATATTTCTAGACTATACAAGAAAATAAAAGGCATCATTGAAAGTTTCCTGTTATAGGAATAACAGCAGTAAACACATATGGAGAACTGAATAGTGGCCAGGTGTATATTAATCACTGTATTAATTCATTTAATTCTCACAACAACACTACATTTAATATTGTCTTCATTCCACACATGAGGGATTTGAGGTACAATGTGTTAAGTGAGTAGCCAAAGCTGACAGAGCCAGTGAGCAGAAGAGCGCCAATTCAAATGCACACAGTCTAATGCAGGGCCTATGGTGCTCAGCACTGAAAAATACCACCTCTCTACAGATGTGGGGGCAAAACTATGAATTCCTCAACACATGCATGCTTTGCCTAAAAAAATATTAGTTAAGAACGCAAAACAATTGTAAAAGAAGTTAATATCAGCTTTTCCAGAACAGGAAAATCTTTAAGTTGCATTAATGTTTAAGTCTACAATTCAGAATTACTCAAAAAGTGAAATAATAAAGTAATCACAGGTAATGTTCAACAACCTAAAAACAGCAAGACAATGAAAAAAATCTTAGGTAAGAAATAATAGAAACTTAATGGTATTAAGAGTCAGAATAGGAGACTGAAAATATGGGAGAGCTCTGGTGGCATAGTGCCTAAGGGATTTGACAGCTAACCAGAAGGCTGGAGGTTCAAACCCACCAGCCACTCCTCAGAAGGAAGGTTGGGCAATCTACTTCTGTAGTGATACCACCTTGGAAATCCAAGGAAAATTGCATTAATGTTTAAGTCTACAATTCAGAATTACTCAAAGAGTGAAATAATAAAGGAATCACAAGCAATGTTCAATAACCTAAAAACAGCAAGACAATGAAAAAATCTCTGGTAAGAAATAATAGAAACTTAATGATATTAAGAGTCAGAACAGGAGATTAAAAATATAATACAGAGTTAACCATGATAAGCCTGGCAAGCATCTGCCATACCAAGGAATGGTTGGAAATTACCTTAATTACAAACCTAGCCACAAAAAGACACACCTGTCAGTTATAACAACCCTGAACATACTGTAAACAGCCAATAAATACTGATGGACTGATAATAACAGTCCTAGGAAACTGTTCTTCTTTTTTTCTTTAATCCTAGACATTTATGGTGCATACATACAACGGAATACTAGTGAGCCAGATGGATAATGAGTTCTTGATATGTGCTTTAGTATGGAGGGAGCTTGAAGATGTTGTTGTTATGTGCCGTGGAGTTGGACCCGACTCATAGCAACCCCTCCTTGGGTTTCTGAGGCAGTATCACTACAGAAGTAGATTGCCCAACCTTCCTTCTGAGGAGTGGCTATGCTGCACTAAATAAGCCAATCACAAAAGGACAAATATTGCATGACTTCACTTATATAAAAAGACAAGAGAAGGTAAATGTATAGAGAATAAAGTTTATTAGTGGTTATCATGAGTAAAGGTGGTGTAGTGGTTAAGGCATTTAGCTGCTAACCAGAAGGTCAGCAGTTAGAACCCACCAGCTGCTCTGAAGGAGGAAGATGAGGCAATCTACTTTCATCAGAATTTACTGCCTTGGAAATGCAATGGGAGTTGCTATAAGTCAGAATTGACTCAATGGCAGTGAGTTTGATTTGGAGTTTTTATTATGGGTGAGAGGGAGGGGTGAAGGGGAATTAATGGTGATGGAAAATCACCTTGATTAAGGTAGAGCTGCATATCTGATTATTGTAATTGCTCCCAATAGGTTTTTGTTGAAGAGGGTCTATCTGTGTAGTTTGTCTGCCTATTCTGCCATCTTACCAGAACCCCCCTCAACAGATTAAACACCTGTAAAAAGGTGAATTGGCAAAAGTTGTGTGATAGATATATTCCTAACAATGAAATAAAATGAGTAGCTCCTGAGGTTGCTTATGTACGATCAAATGCATCATGGGCTTTGGTTCCTTGGTTTGGAGGTTTGGGGTCATGTTTTCATGGGACATCCCAGTTAATTGACCTAGTAATCCGTTTAGTGCTTCAGTTCTACCTCCTAGTTCCAAGCATAGTGCCTGGGAACTTAAAAGCTTGAAGCTGGCCATCCAAGGCAGAAGAATTGGTTTCTATTCACCTGGAGCAACCAAGGACGAAGAAGAGTCATGAACAGGAGGAGAATAAGGAATGTGTGGCTAAATGCCTCCATGAACAACTGCCTCTTTTGCCATGAGATCAGAAGCAATGGATGGTGTCCAGCTACTATTATTGGATATTTTAATCAAAGATTCCGGAGAAAATCTTGATCAAAAAGGGAATATGCAGAACAGAATTTCAAATTCTCATGGACTCTAGAGAGGGTGGATGAAATCATTATTAGAAATCTTAGTTCTAAAACCTCCTTGAATAAATTTCCCTCATCATCTGTCATTTCAGTTGTTTAAGAAAGCTTTTATTGCATTTTCTTCACTGTACAGTGCATTGGTAAGAAGTCTATTACTTTGTCGTCTTATTTGTTAGTAAATATTGTGATATGTCAGAGGGACATAAACAATCCCATCTACCTAGTGGAGCTCTGGTAGCACAGTGCCTAAGGCACTTGACTGCTAACCAGAAGGCTGGCAGTTCAAACCCACACCAGCTACTCCTCGGAAGGAAGGTTGGGTAATCTATTTCCATAGTGATACTGCCTCGGAAACTCAAGGAGGGGTCGCTGAGTCAGGTCTGATTTGATGGCACATAACAGCAATAACAACAACAAATATACACACACACACACACACACATATACATACATACATATATGTGTGTGTGTGTGTGTATGTTACAATTACATAGTGCTTTTCACATTTCAAACCACTGTCACATTCATCCAAAGCCTTTGCTATTTTTAATGAATGAATGATGGGGTTGGATTGAGAAGAATTTCAGAGAACTCATTCAGAAGTTTCTCACACCTAGCATATTTTCCTCATCTTTTCTGACCCTGGATCTTCCCTGCTTTATTGAGAAAATAAAATATTTTCAATCCACTTTCACTTAGTAATATGTAAGTACCCCAGCACACACACAAGCACACATACATCACCATCAACGAAGTCACTTAAAATTCACTTTCAAATTTAAATGAAGAGAGATACCTCCATTTTCCCAGTTTGGCCTTAATAAGAAAAACATTTAGATAAAAATGCAAAAATAACTACAAGTATATACACTACAAGCATATACATGCATATAGGTTGTCCATGTCTCCCCCCCACCCACCCATGTTTACAATGTAGCATTTCAACTTATTCTGAGACAATGGGAATGAGAAAGTGAAACAGACTAGAAACAGACCAATTTTATTTCTCTGTCAGCATCTCATGACAGCCCAAAGATAAACCTCATAAACTGTGAAAAATGAACCATTCTTGATTTTGATAACCTCAGCTGGGATGAGGACCAAGGAGTTAATATCTCTGGAACGCAGGAGTTTATCTCACTTGTTTTCAATGATTAATCCCAAACTTATCCTATTTCGTCAACAATTTCAACAAGCCAAAAGGGAAGTTTCAGACTCCTGGCTATAGCTCTTCTCTTAGCCTTGGCTTACTGGTGCCAAATGAGGTGGTAATTAACTAAAAGCCCCCCCCCCCCCTTTTTTCCTGACATGCAGAATTGCAAGGCAGAAATACTGCAGAAAAGGGAGAAATCATGGGAACTGCGAGCAGTTTATTTGTGGGGAAAGGCTCAAGAGAGGAGTAGGAAGCACGGGAGTATAAAGGTAACTGTATGGGCAAGAGCAACAAGACAGAAAAGAGCACAGAATTTGGGGAGGATAGTGAAGAAAATGATCTGGTAGGAGAAGAGTTTAAGAATCGGGAAATATTGGAGATGATGTTGTGGTAGAAAGATGCACTTGAAAACCTGGTTAGAGGAGTTTGGACACAATGTGGTGGCCACAGGGAGTCATAGTGTATTCTACAGCAGGGAAGTTACATGCTGAGTGGGCACTGGAATGGCCATGATGTTCAGACCACTGGTGGAAGAGACTACAATCAGAAGGTCTAATTTGCAGACAACTCAATAATTGGGACAAGAGGTGATGAGGGCTGGATTCTTCCGTGTTTTTTTCCTTGATCAAAGAATTTCCCTAACAGCAGTCACTTCTCACCATCAGTGAATTGTGTCACTGATGCACACTTGTGCTACCATTTCAATCATTTGCCATTACCATTCCACCACTGTATCATGTATATCTGTCACTAATACACAGAACTCGTACTACCATTTACTTGTACGTGACTTTCACAAATAACTCTAACATTTACTTAAATATCCATTTTAGTGTCACTTTGATTTTCAGTATCTGAGAAATCATGAATTTGGGGTGATTAGTTATGCTATTTTAACTTACATGAAAACAAATACATGACTATGAATAAATTTCTCTGAGTCTCACCTAAAGTCATCTCAACCCATAGTAGGGCTACTTACATGTTGAAGGAAGCTGCCTTAATTCACAGGTTCTTAAGCTTGCTGGGGTCACAGATGCCTTTGATTACCTACTAAAATCTACAGATCCTTTTCCAGAAAACTGAGTATGTGTCTTACACACTAATAATTTTGCATATCATGTCAAATTGTCACTGTGCCTTGAGTCAAAACCCACCTGACTTCATAGTGCTCCTTTAAGATTTCTCTGTAAAAACCAAACCCACTGTCATTGAGTTGATTTCTATCTATACTGGATCAAATTGACAACAGCAACCCGAAAGATTAGATAGAAAACTTAGGGGGCAGTGAGTTATGTTAATGGGGGAGGAAAAACTTGGAAAAAGAGGGTGCATAGTTGCACAACTCAAAGAATGTACTCAGGATCACTGCCTTGTACGTGTAGAAACTGCTGAGTTCATATATGTTCTGCTGTGTAAATTCTCAACAATACCAAAAATAAATGATAAAAACAAAACCCCCCACTTATCTGAAGCTTGCAAAATTGGTATCTAAGCTTCATAGTAGGGCAAGTCACTTGGCAAACCTTCCAAAGCTTGCTGTGGCTTTGGTCAAGTCCTACCAAGCCTTCAATGCCCTCTGGTATAGTTCTGACTCTACTCAGCTCCATTCCCCTGGCTCACTGGACATTCTGTTTTCGTCCAAGCTTCCCACCAGACAACAGCCACCGGGCGACTCTTTCCCTGGTGCCGGTTTGCATGAGTCAGCATAGGTGAGGGTACGCACACACACCCTCAGGGCAGACCTGGACCTGGCTGCACAGTGCTGTCTGCTCTGAGCCTGTTGCTGAGAGAAGAGTTTGGTCTCACCCGTGGCCTGTGATTGCTCTGTCAAATCAATTCAAGAGACTATAAAGATATAAGAGCTGAACAGCACCAGCAGGGGACTCTTTTCTTTTTTTAAAAGGCTCCTTGCCAGATATAACAAGAATAAATATGAAATGGCTTCATATTCCAAGCATGAACTAATGTTGGGGTTGCGGCTGATAAGTAAAGAACAGCTCAACAGGCTTTGACACGGTGACTGTGGAGAGGGCAAGATTCTCCCTGGAAGTGGGGGTGTGGGGATTTATCGGGGCCTTTTCGGAGTGAGCTGTCTGGAAGAGGTTCCTCCCTCATAAAAAACCCAGGCCCCTGCTGACTGATTCTCACGTTAGGAAAACATTGGTAAATCATCAGCATAATCCAAGAATTATTCTCTGCTCAGAGCACCAGGACTCTTCCTTTCTTATCTGTTTCTAATTTTCTTCATGGGTGCTGCTTCTAGTCCATTAATTAAAAGGATTCTTGGACAGGCGCCCATAGCCTGCCTGGGGGCAGGGGTGGGGTGGGGGTAGGAAGAAGCTGAGGGACTGATACTCTGTGCATCAAGGAGAAACAAAAGTGGCCAGGAGCTGCTCCTTGGTGAGTCCTGCTGGGTTAACTTCAGCCGTGCCCTGAGGCACACGAAGGGAGGACTCACTGTCTGGAACTTTCTCCCAAGCCAGAAAGCCATGGTAAATCACTGGCTTTCAGAATATCCTCTGGAGAAAATAAGGTCATTACAAGGCTTTTAAGATCAACCATAATAGACTCCCTATGATTTGTTTTTTTTTTCTGCTGCTTTTTACTGACCCCTCTGGGCTTTCCTCCAATGTAGCCTGATATTGCTCAGCACGACATGGAGGTAAGAGAAGGGGCTTTGGGGTCAAACATGCTTAAGTTAAAATATTGTCTCTCTGACTTACTTGTTATGTGACTTTGGACATGTGGGTTCACCCCTCTTGGCTTCTGTTTCTGTGAAAAAGAGGATCTAATAAAAGGTAGGGAAACCCATCCACAAGTACTTCAGAAGTAAGGCCTCGCAATCTACTTCTGAAAGCTTGTAACCTTGAAAACCCTATGGAGCAGTACTACTCTGTATACATGGAGTTGCCAATCAGGGGAGGAGCTGGCATGTGGTAAGCTCTCAATTACAATAACCATTTTAATGGTGTGGTTGCTCCTTCACCATGACCACCACCATCTTCTTTGATGACATGGGCCAGGGTTGAATGGGAACAGAGGCTTTCTATAAGGCAGAGACGAAACCCACATTTGAGTTCAACTCTATGCCATTTATGATGGATTTGTAAATGGCATTCATAGTATTAACTCATTGCCACTGAGTTGAATATGACTCGTGGTGACCCCATGGGGTTTTCAATGGCTGAGTTTATGGAAGTACATCACCAGGCTTTTCTTCCAAGGTGCCTCTGGTAGACTCGAGCCTCCAACCTTTCAGTCAGCAGCTGAGTGCATTAACCGTCTGCGCCATCCAGAGACTCCTTTGTGCTATTACCAGTATGTATAGCCCCAGTTTGCTTCTCCAGCCCAGGCTTCTTCAGCTAGATAATCAGGATATAGGGAAAGTGATAGCTGTAGCATTCATTCCTATCACAAATATTGATAGTACCTACTATGGTCTGGAACTTTTCTAGAGTTGTGAAGAGAGCTATGCACCAGGCATATATATAGTCTTTGCCCTTCTGGAAAGTACAGTCTACTTTTGTCTTTCGGGCTGTGGGGTGGGCCAAAAGGTGACCTCAGCAAACACAGCACAGGATGTCTCAAAAGTAACATGGATTTATCATTCAAGATTAATGTTGCAAATAAATGGTAGAGAACAGGAGTCACTGGGGACCACAGGAAGTTAGAGGCCAGCCTATCCCCAAATGCCCACAGAAAGTAAGGCAGATATCTGCTATCTTCTCAGTGGCAGACACTGTACTAGGCCCAAAGGTGCAGTGGTGAACAAGGCAGGCCTAATCCCAGCCATGCCAGGCTCATAATATAGAGGAATGAGAAAAAATCATTCCAAACTGTGGTAATACTTAACCCCTAAGGCATAGTGCCTAAGGCATTTGACTGCTAATCAGAAGGCGGGCAGTTCAAACCCATCAGCCACTCCTCGGAAGGAAGGTTGGGCAATCTACTTCCGTAGTGATACTGCCTCAGAAACCCAAGGAGGGTCACTGTGAGTCGGATCTGACTCAGGCAGTGAGTTTGGTTTGTTTGGGGTGAAGGCCTCTGCTGCAGTCACTGTTTTCTCCTGGCCTCACAGCATAAACATCAACCTGCCCAGTCAACTTCTCAAGATGGATATATGGTACACGTCAAAACAACTTTGCATTCTCTTCTCTAATCATCCATTTCATTTAGAGGATAATTTAAAAGGAAGAGAAGCAAAGATTACCTTCCCCACTGAAAAGATGGGACACCTGAGTCCTGAGAAGTTACATTTCTGTGATCCCACAGCTACAGGATAAGTAGCTTTGGATTATATTCTACTGTTCACATGGCTGGTTTAATCCCTTAAAAATGGGACTCCTCAAGGGATCTTTTAGAAATTTGCCCTTCCCCTCCTTCTTTCTTCACTATCCCCCAGCCTCCCACATCACCACATAAGTTGTGGTCTGGGACTAAGAGTACTTTGGTTTTAAAACAGTTAAATCTTTCACTGTAGACCAATTAAAATTTAAAAGTCTCTTTCTCACACATACACACACACACTTTGTCTTTTCTCTCACACACATACAAATTTTCACACACACACATTGTTCTTCACACACACACTCACACATATACTTTCTATCTCACACACATTTTCTGCCTCTCTCTCACACACACATTCTTTCTCTCACGCGCACACACACATTCTCTCACATATACACACTTTTTTCACACACACATATTCACGTATTTTCTCTCTCACATACACACTTTCCCTTTCTCGCTAACACACACTTTTCTCTCTCACACGCACACGCACACTCTCACTTCTCTGAGCACAAAGAGCAGAGGACTTTACTACTAGAAACAGGATTTGAAAATCCAAAGAGAGAAAAACTAGCACTTCACCTCCACAAGTTTTTTCTCCCCAAAGTTCCCTTAAAAGAGACATTGCTCTTCTAGGTGTGCCTGAGTATCTCCCACCCAAGCATTTCTGACTAGATTTTATAGTTAATCACCTTGGCCTTCTCAGCAGAGGGCAAGGATTCCAATGGTGCCCAGGTAGTGGAGAGCCATTCCTATCATAAAGCCTGGACCACCCCCCCTCAACTACCACCTTAGATACTTAATAGGTCTCAGAATTTTGGACTTTCTCTTATTCCAAGTTGTGATTCATTGACAATTCCAAGGCACCTACCTCAGTCTCCAAGGGTGAAGTGTGGTAAGACATCAGGCTGAATGAACTTCTGGCCCCAATCTCATTCTACATTTTCTTTAAAATAATAAAATAATGTGCTTTACAATGAAACTAAGTACAGAGTATCTAACATTTTCTGAATACGTATGCCAGTGCATTTACATTACACCTGTGCACATATGTGTATATTTGGCAGTGAATATTTTGAGGTGCACAGTTTGTGCATGTTTGTCTACATACAACAAAGTCTCTTGTTCCAAAAACGGCAAGGAGGCCACATGTTCTGACCTCTTCTAACCCTACAAGGGGAAGGCAGGATTACTAGCAGTAATCCAAGGCCTATTACTGCAAGGCCAGACATGCTGCCTCCCTCCAGCCCTTTCACCAACCGTTCCTCCCAAAGCACCCACCATCTCTCTCCTGGGTTCAATAAT
>NW_006921649.1:7272858-7303912 GCF_000298275.1 Orycteropus afer afer
GCCACACAGAGCTCACAGATTGTGAGGTTTATTAGGGAAGCACCAGGCTACAACTCAAGTTCAGGAAGAACACTCAGTCTCTCTCCCAGCCCACCGTCCCTTAGCCAAGAGTCTCTCACAGTCTCCCTCCCAGCAGTGCTGGTCCCCTGGTGTCTCACTCAGCAATGCATGTCTCCTGCGTCTCTTTCCCAGCAACGCGTGTCTCAGGAGCCCGTGTCTCTTTCAGCAGCACGTCTTCCCCAACCAGCAGTCAGAGAGAGCTCTGCCTCCAGGAGGTCTCCTTTAGAGCCCGCAGGGTGGTCAAACCAGCCAACCACAGCATCAGAACTCTAAGCACCTGAGAGAGAGCGGGCACGCCCCAGAACATTGTCCCATGCCTCTCCCAACAGAAATATTCCAGGTGAACACCTTCAGCAATCAGGAGCTCCTCACTTGCTCACAGAAAATCCCACCTTGGAGTTTACAAAGACTTATGGGTAGAAAAGCCACACAAAGTAACTTACTACACTGCACTTGTTTAGCTGAATACGTATCTACTTGCACTGCAATAGTTTTTTAAGTATCACTACCTTCTCAAAGTAGAAAGCCCCTCTCCATAGCTTTGTCAGAGCTGAGGATGAGCCCGTCCCAATGCAGATGTGCTGTGCATACACAAGCGTGTGTACACACACAGGTGCACACACATGTATGCATACACATACACTGCCTTTAGAAATCTTGGGATGCCCATGAGCTCTCTTGCTGGAAACTTGGGGTGAAGAAATTATCTCTCAGTGTTAATTTGTATGTTAATAGCTCTTAATCTCCCTCTTGCCTGTTACCTTGTTGGACACCACACTATGAACTCGTTTTAAAATGACAACCTGTTTGAAGGCTCTGGTCCTGAGCTGAGCTTCATAGAGCCAAGTCCCAGTAGAAATGGTCACTTTTCTTTGTACCAGGTAGAATGCACAGTCTCAGCCCTGATGTTGGGTATATATTCTCAGTTCTTTATGGTTCTTGGAGAAGTGATGGCAACTTCATCCTTCTTCTGGATAAAGTCCATACAAAGAAAGATAGATTACAAAGCAAAAACATCAATAAATTCTTTGTGATGGAAAGAAGTCATATCTAGCAGGATATGAGTTAGAAGAAACTTGGTTCACGGAGGAAGAGGGGCTCCCAGGTTAGCTTCTGACTTCCCAAGTAAGTCTGATGAGTCAAATGGCTTCTCTGGATCTTACCTTTCCCATTTTCAAATGGCAGACATTTTTGTCCCTCCTTTCCCTAGCAGATAAATTATCTGAAAAGTAATCATAGAGAATATTCACCCAGCTCTTATTGTGTGGTAGGTATTGTGGCAAGCACTCCACATTATCCCACGCATTATCTCATGCAACCCTCCCAAGCATCTCATGGTGAACGTATATATGTGCAGTTATTATTCGCATTTGACTGATGAGGGAAGTTCAGAGATTAACTTGCTTGTTAATCTTGCTGCTATGTGGTAGATCTGGGATTTGAGCAAAGGCAACCTGATCTTTCTGTACCTAAGGTAATTTTTCAATATGTGAAAAAATATCTTCACCTTTTAGAAGAAACTAAGAAAAGTAAATTAGAAGAGACAGATCACCTTGGAATGCAAAAACAAATATAAAAGGTCCTTAAAAGGTATTAAACCAGAAGATCATTTTCATCCTTTTGAAAGTTCCATTCTATATTCATTCACTCCCAGGCAACCTTGGAGACCAGCAACCTGCTAATTCACTTTCCAGATCACATGTAGCTGTGTCTCTGGGTGATCATAACTTGGTTGAGACAGCAGACGAGGTCTGCATGACACTTGGAAAGATGTCATTATTTGGAAATGAGGCCAGATGTCACATGGGAAGTGCATTTACAAACACATTCTTCCCTCCTTGACAAAGAGCAAGCATCCTCTGTAGTCACCAGTTACTTGCCAGGTGATCTTTCTGTGCCAGGGCTCCCAGACTCCTCCCAGATATTCCTGATGATGAAGAACATACCAATAGATAACTAGGGAGGCAATATTTGGTCTACTATTGTAATTGAGAAGGAGCTCTGGTGGCATAGTAGGTAAGACACTTGGCTGCTAACCAGAAGGTTGGAGGTTCAAACCCACTAGCTGCTCTGTGGGAGGAAGATGAGGCAATCTACTGCTGTAAAGATTTAAAGCCTTGGAAACCCAATGGGAGATGCCATGGGATGGCATCAACTCGATGGCAGTTCTTATTGTAATTGAGAGCAACCAACTTCCCTGAAAGGTGCTTTGGATTCAGATGGTGATGGCTCTGCAGCTGACTGATGCTGTATCCCAACTTTTATTGTTGTGTGCCATCTAGTCAAGAGGACTCTGACTTACAACGACACTATATGACAGTGCATATTGTCCCATAGGGTTTCTCAAGACCTAATCTTTACAGAAGTAGATGACCAGGTCTTTTCTCCTGCAAAGCAGCTGATGAGGGTTTCTCAAGACCTAATCTTTACAGAAGTAGATGACCAGGTCTTTTCTCCTGCAAAGCAGCTGATGGGTTCAAACCACTGACCTTTCAGTTAGCAGCAGAGTGCTTAACCATCACACCACCAGGGCTCCTAAACATCATATTAAGTAGCTATAATCCACCAAAACAAGTTCAACAAATATTCACTTACCACTTACCTTAAGCAAGATAAGGTATCTCGTCTATCCCTCCCTGAATTATAAACATAGAGTCAGTAAAGAAATGCCACAATTTCAGGTGGAATGAATTGCATGTTAAATACATATATTTTAATTATGGCTGGAACATACTTGAACTATTAATTTGTATTTATTTTTCATGTCTTTTCTCCTTTCCCATGGTCCTCCTCCTGTCTTTGTTGCCTCAGGGATGGTACATGGCACAGAAGAAAGGGAAACAGTAAGACTTTCATTGCTTTTATATCCTAAAAGCTGATGCCCAGAGTTGAACCACTAGGGTTTATGGAGAATGAAGAAAGCAAAATGAGAGTTTGTGGGAAGAAGAAAAATGATTTGGAGAAAGCCAAGATAGAGAGAGGCTTTCTCCTTGAATAGAAAGAAATATTCTTGGGCTAGGGATGGAGGTATAGGAGAAAATAAGAGAGAAAAGTAGAAGGAAAGTGAAGAAGAGAGAGTTGTATGTGTGTGAGAGAGATTGATGGAGACTAGAATTGAGATCTGAGACAAAGGAGCCCTAACCTCATGATTCATACCAGGGAAAGATCCCCCAAAAGAATGTCTGTGTGGTATATCAAGAAACCCTGTTGGTGCAACTGTTAAGTGCCCAATTGTTAACCAAAAGGTCAAACCCCCCCCCCCCCCGCCCAAGAAGCTCCGCAGGAGAAAGACCTGGCTATAATCTTTACAGATTATATCCAAGAAAGCTCTATAAGGCAGTTCTACTCTGTAACACATGAGGCTATGAGTTGCAATCAACTTGATGATATCCAACAACATGGACTGTGTCTAAGCAAACAGGATCAGAAGTGATCTTATGAAAAAATTCTCAGGTCCCCAGTGTAACCACAGGGAGCTTCTAGCCCTGACAATGCCATACAGATAGGGATAAAGGACACTTGTCTGGGTTCTCCGTTGTTTTGACCCTGCACAGGTCTCTAGAACTATGACCCATGTCGAAAGTGGAACCTAAGCAATTCTTACCATAGTTTCCTGATGGCCTGGTGGATAGGGGAAGATAAAATACAGAATGCTCTGAATTGAATGTCCTGTAACTTTATTTGATATATCTGGCAACCTTAGATAGGGCTTTAAATAGAAATAAAGTGGGCAAAATGATGTGGACTAAAAATCATACCCAAGTTTGTAAACCTGAACTCGTGGACTGAGACTCATACCCATTAGAAGACAAAGTCTTTTATTCTGAGAGCATGTCACAGTTTATGAAACCCCTTCACATGTACTGTGTTATTTGATTCTCACAATAACCTGGTGAGATGAGAAATGTGGGTCTAATTATTTCCAGAAAAAGAAACAAGGCTCAGGGAAGCTAAGCCCACTTAAGATTATAAATCCATGTGGGCCAAAACTGTAACCCAAACCTACTCCAGCTCTCAGTCCAGCAATCCTCTCTGATTCTGTGCTATGTCTGAGTCCCAGGTCTGACCAGGCTCCAGTTCCCAGAAGTGACACCACTGAATCCATCCAATTCAGATCCAAAATGCCTCTCACAAGCTTTGTGAACCATGAAGTCCTGAGGTGTGTCTGATTTCAGATTACCTCTCTCTGATTTGCAGAAGAGCAAGACTATGAAATGATTTCCCTTGATGAGGTGATCACAGTTAGATGTCCAATGCTTGTGATTCAAGGATGACAAGACTTGTACTAGTTCTAGCTACTGATCTAGATCTAGGGTCATCATCTTGCAGGCCAGGTGACACCATCTACAAATAATAAATTGGCTTGATTCCTTGGCAGCTCAGCGAGGAAATTGTGGATGGTTATTTATGCAGAAGAGAGCTGAACAAAGGAGAAAGCCAGCCTGCTGAGGGTAACTTGTAGCCCCCTAAAGAGATGATGCTGAGGAATGTACTGTCTAGCACACTCAAGACAGTCATTGCCTAGGGGAGGGACTCATTCTGTCAGAGCTCAGGGTTTTACACTTCCTAAAATCTTTAGTTATGGACATCAGGTCAAAGGGAAGGGAAAACACTCAAACAGACTTGAAAAGTTACTTGGTGCTGTTGTCAGCAAATGTGCCACAGCTGTTTTCATCATTACAAAAGCGGGATTGTGCATGTGTGTTTTAGTATCTTGTTGGAAATAAAGAATAGGAGACTGAGGAAGCCCCATGTATACCACTGTTCCACTTTGATAAAAACTTCATTTTTTCACTCTATATAGGGGACTTCCAAGAATAGGGTTGTGGTTGTTAGGTTCTGTCAAGGCAATTTTTGACTGATAGTGACATGATGTGACAGAGTAGAACTGTCCCATAAGGTTTTCTAGGTTGTAATCTTTATGGGTGCAGATTTCCAGGTCTTTCACCTGTATAGCTGTTGTGTGGGTTTGAACCGCCAACCTTTTGGTTAGCAGCTGAGTGCTTAACCATTGTACTACCAGGGCTTCTTCTAAGGACTGGATAATGTTCTTTTGCTTAATTAAAAAAAAAAAAAATGGGTGTGGGAAGATAGGAATAATTTTTATTGTCATTCAGTATCCTTTATAGCTTATTTATATTTTGTAAATCTTATTTAACTCCCCCCCCAAAAAAAAAATCCAAACTCAATTTGACTCATAGTGACCTGACCCCTTTTGGATTTCCAGAGAGGTAAATCTTTATGAAAGGAGATTGCCCAGTGTTCCTTCCATGGAGTGGTTGGTGGGTTTGAACCACCAGCCATCTGGTTAGTAGTCAAATGCCTTAGGCACTATGCCACCAGAGCTCCTTAAATTTTATTTATTATCCACTAAATAATTAATGTCATTCGTCATTGAATCAATTCTCACTCATGGTCATACCATGTGTACAGAGGTGAAATGCTCCATACAGTTTTCAAGGGTGTGAACTTTTGTAAAGCAAATCACCAGGACTTTCTTCCAAGGATTTTCTGGGTAGGTTTGAACCATCAACCTTTCGGTAGTCCAGTGCTTAACCATCTGCATCATCCAGGGACTCCCAAATAGTTAATACAAACAATAACTCTTTGTTGGTGGCAGAGGCTGGAGTTTTTTGGGTGTACGAAAAGACCTCCCGTAGATTGTGAGATCTCTATGTCCTAAAAACCAGCCATTGAAAACCCTGTAGAGTACACTTTTACTCTGACCACGTGGGGTTACCATGAGTTGAAGCTGACGTGGCAGTAAATGGGGAAAAAAGAAAATTGTGAAATGAGTCAAAGATTCCAGTGATCACCAAGAGTAATCCATTTTGTGATATTCTGAAGAAAAACGCCATGAATCTTTGCCAACCTGTGATATCTCTGTCTGAGTTTTTCCTGTCAAGAGTCTCACAGGTTGGCAGCCATCCCCTAGGGGACAGGCCTGGAAGGTGGCCCATCTAAGGCTGGCCAGCCTGTGTCAGCCTCAAGACCTTAGCTGCTTTCTCCAAGTTGAAATGTCCTATTCAGAGTGGGGTGCCCAACCTCACCAGCCCAGCTCACCTGAGCTGACAAAAATCAGCTAGGCTGAGCTGAGAGCCAGGATTCCAAGTTCCCTTCCTCCACCCTGGGACCTTGTAAATGTGGAGTCTCCGTTAAGCTCTGGGATTTCATTAAGGTCCTCATTAAAATTTACTAGAGTCAAATGAAGAAAGGATCCAGCCTCAGAAATCATTCTCCACCCTTGTCTCTTACTCTCACACTTCTCCATCTACAACCCCCAGCACCATTTATTCATCCATTAAACACCAAAGAACTGAGCTAATTGTGGAAAGCTGCCCACATCAAATGCCTTTAGAAACAACAGCAGAAGACAACTGTAGGAAAGTCCCTCACCTCTTTTCGTTTGGTTTACCAGGTAGGTCCAGTGTCTACACTAGAAGGGCAGTAAACCAAAGAGGTTAAGAACACAGATTCTTCAGTCTAACCTGGGATTAGATTCTGGCCATTGCCTATGGGTTGGTTAACTTGGGCAAGTTACTTAATCTCTGTGCCTCAATTTCTGCATCTGTAACACAGGAATAGTGTTACTACAACATACAAAATGTTCGGAGGTTCTAGTGAAATGATACATTATATTGCACATATTGTTGTTGTTGCTTTAGCTGCTGTCAAGTTGGCCCCCAACTCATGGAGATCCCACACACAATGGGATCATTGTGATTCAGAGGGTTTTTATATGCTGATCTTTCAGAAGTAGATCAACAGGTTTTTCTTCCTACTCTGTTCTAGACTGGAAGCTCTGCTGAAACCTCTTCTTCATAATAGCAACATGCAAGCTTCCACCGACAGATGGGCAG
Organism: Orycteropus afer afer; assembly: GCF_000298275.1. Classification (NCBI taxonomy): domain Eukaryota; kingdom Metazoa; phylum Chordata; class Mammalia; order Tubulidentata; family Orycteropodidae; genus Orycteropus; species Orycteropus afer. The sequence goes on from NW_006921649.1 coordinate 7,279,779, forward strand.
TGGCTGTGCATGAGATGCACTGGCTGAGACTCAAACCCCAGTCTCCAATATGGAAGGTGACAATTCTGCCAGTGAACTACCAATGCCCCCATCTTACATATAATAAGTACTAAAAGCTATGAGCTACTAAAAGGGAATCTTTAGCTGGCAATGCCTATATTTCCATTTTATTCTTCTATCTTACTATTTAGCAGAGGTTTTGCCAGATGCGTGGAAACGAACAAGAGACAGAGAAATGTTCCTGCTCCTCGACTTGAAAGTTGTTTCATCCCCTGTGATGTCATAATTTGAGTGGCAGCCTGCAGATCTGAAGTGTAACGATCCCTTAAACCAGTCCTCACCTCCCACATGCTTTTCATCATCCACTCGGGGGCTGCATCTGGGCCTCTGCTTCCATCTATGATTCCGTGAACCCTTCCAAAGCAAGTTCCATGTTCAGCATTAGCTCCGAACAGCCAGTATCTGCATCAGGTAAGCACACAAGGTCTCCTGGATCTGAGACAGGAAACCCTCTTCCGGGGGAAACCGAAATTTGGCAAAATGGGATCGAGGCAAGGACATCGCTTTGGTTTCATAATTAAAAGTGAAACATAACCCCTCTGCTCCAGGAGACCTGACCATAGGGTTACCTTTGAAGGCCAACTTGTCCCCAAGATTGGATTACTTCACTTTCAGCAGCTGCTTGACCTCTTCCTCTTAAGCCTGATCTTAGGTAAAGACTCAAATGGAATTAGACCCTGGCTAAATAGGTGGCTCTGGGCAGCCAGTGCCTGAGGCAGTTCCTTGGTGGACAAATATTTTTGAGCAAGGCTGGATCCTTCTACCATGTAGGCCTCTGCCCAATATTGACCCTTTAGAGAGTCCTTCCAGGACCTCCCAATATGAAGTTGCAAACCTTGATCTCTTTCTGCACATTCTCATTTTCTATTTTCTTGTGTCACTTCTCCAGAAGCATCTCATTTATACATTTGTTTTCTTGCTTTTGGTTGCTGGCCCAGCTCAAGGAGAATAGACACTCTACTTATCTTACTCATGTTATCTGCCGAGCACATGATCATTTTGGCATCGAGTGGATGTAGGGAGAGTGAACAGTTCATAAAATACCACACAAAATCAGAAAGGCCAGCCAGCCAGTGAGTGGGGTTCAGATTATATACCTCAACAAATGTTACACTGAGAAAAGGAAGAAGGAAGAAAGGAAAGAAGGAATGACAGAGGGTGGATGGACAGTTAAGCTCTTTTACTCTTGATATCCCAAAGCTTGATGACACACTCATGGCTGACTACACTCTTTATGACAAGATAGGCAAAGGCTGAGCAGTACAAGAAGACCATTTTATATGGTAATATTACTGCTCATTATACATATTCATTCATGTTCTCTCTCTCTTTACAACTATATCAAGTGAGTTTTCAGAGCCAAAACCATCTAGGGTCTAGGTACATGGAGTGAAAAGTCAGTATAAATTTGATGAGAGCCAAGAAACCTGAAGTATGGGTGGGGAGAGAGGATGATGAGATGGGGGAGAGGAGAACAAATAGGAATAGCCATGAATCAGGACTTTCCTTTAGGTGCAGACAAGGCAGATAAAGAAAAAAAGAGAGGTTACAATTACGGTTGAGATAGCTTCTCTCATATGGATACACACGTTTTCCTTTCCACCTCTAACCTGAGATACTAGTGGAACAGAGAAGATGGGTGTCTTAGTTATCTAGTGCTGCTATAACAGGCAGAAATTTATTTTCTCACAGTTCAGGATGTTACAAGTCTAAATCCAGGGCACTGGTTCTAGGGGACAGCTTTCTTTGTCTCTGTCAGCTCTGCAGCAAGGTCTTTGGCTCTTCAGGTTCTGTTTCCTGGTTCCTAGGAGATCTCCATGTGGCTTGGCATCTTCCCCAATCTCTGTTTGCTAGCTTGCTTGTTTAATCTCTTCTGTATCTCAATAGAGATTGATTCAAAATATACTTTACACTAATCCTGTCTTACTAACATAACAAAGTCCACCCATTTCTAAATGGGATTATAGCCATAGGCATAGATGTTACGATTTATAATACATATTTTTTGGGGGCACACTTAAATCTGTAACAAAGGGGTAGCTGTGTGTGCAGGAGGAAGTAACCTCAGAAGGCAGTGGTAACTCTGTAGTTTATAGGAAAGAAAAGAAAAAAAAAACTTCCAGGAAAGTAGAAGACAAAACTTGGTCATTGACAAGGACTCTACATGCACATAGAAACAATTACAAACCAATTAACGGAACAAAAAACAAAGAGACACCCTCTACAAGTTGATGTATTTGACCCATGGTGTCTTTTCTGTGTATTATATAAGAACCAAACAAAAATACCTATGGCCCACCTCCCTTGACATGGTAACCATCACCACACCAAAGTGGTTGTTCTTATGCTCAGGATATAACAAACCAAACCAGACTCACTGCCGTCGAAGCTGGATTCGACTTATACCTACCCCTCCTTGGGTTTCCAGGGCAGTATCACTATGGAAGTAGATTGCCCAACCTTCCTTCCGAGGAGTGGCTGGTGTGTTTGAACCACCAACCATTTGGTTAGCAGTCAAATGCCTGAGGCACTGAGTCACCAGAGCTCAGAGTTTGGTAATGTGCATGTGTTACATGTGCATGAAAGGCAGGGGCGAGGGTTCTGCCAAGATTGTCCAAAAATAATACCTAATAATGTCATGTAATTTTGTGCAATTAATTTCTCTGGAACTTTCTAACCTTGCTGATAAAATTAAGACATTGAAATAGACAATCTCCAAGGATCTTCCTTAGAGTGTATCTGTATAGTGCTGGTAGAAGAGCCCCGCCGGCCCCAGGTTGGAAGGCACTCAAAATACAGTGGCCATGTGCCTAAGGCATTTGACTGCTAACCAGAAGACTGGCAGTTCAAACCCACCAGCCACTCCTCAGAAAGAAGAGTGGGGAATCTACTTCCATAGTGATACAGCCTCAGAAACCCAAGGATGGGTCGCTGTAAGTCAGATCCGACTCTATGGCACTGAGGTTTTTTTTTTTTTTTGTAACAAGGTTTGGAGAATACCAGTGATTATGAAAATGGTGCAGGACTGGGTGATGCTACGTAGGAGCCAACTCAATGGCAGCTAATAGCAATCACAAGGATCTTCCAGTTTAAAAACTGTATAATTCTATGGAAAACTCTATTCTCTCTGTTCTTTCTCATGCTCTTGATCTTTCTATCTCATCTCTGCTTTTTTTCTTTACTCTTTTTTTTTTGCCAAGTCTCCTCCATCTGCTTCACAAGAGCTAGTGACCCCCAGCAGATGACCAGGGAACCCATCAAATCAGGAATTATTTTTTACAAGGTTTGGAATAGCTGATATCCCACGATTATGATTCAACAGTCTAGTTCTTAGGTTCTAAGACAAATCCTCAAGTCTCCCATTGAGCTATCAATAAGAAAACCAGCCAGTCAGCAAGTAAAGGCCCTCCAATTTGACACCCAGAGATACAAAAGATAGCCATAGCTCCAAGAAAGTTGAGTTTAATACAGAAACACATGTATACACAGAAATGAGGCATTTCTACTGCAGAAATCAAGACATAACTAATGAGTGAAGGGCTCAATTAAGCGATCATGCTGATTACAAGAGAGTGGATTTTTGCAGATCCAGAAAGCCTTCCTAGGAGGGGTGGCATAATGTGGAACTTTAGTGAAACTGAGAATTAATACCATCATTCTTCATTAAATGTGTTGACCAATCCCATAAACTGTGAAATCACTCCATTTGAGACAGACTTATCCATTAAACATACATATATAATAGTTGTAATGATCACTTATTGAGCACTGTGTGCTATGAACTGTACTAGGCACTTCATTTAATCCTTACAATAATATGATACCACCATCAGCACAGTGGTAAGAACATGTTGAGGATTATACAAATCCTGTCTCTCTTGACACTTCAGTTTTTTCATCTGTGAAATGGGACAAATAAAATCATACCAAGGGATTTTACTAGTAAGTTAGAGTTCCAAGTTGATACCTTACAGGTTTGGTGTAATTTTTCAATTGCATAATTTTGTGAAGCAAAAATGTTTAGAACACAGTAAACATTCCATGAATATTAGTATTGTTGGTATCATTTTTCCATACATGGCTGTTAATGACTAGACAGCATAAGTAACTTTTCCAAGGCCATGTAGCTATTATGAGGGTAGAACCAGAACTTGAACCCAGATCAGTCTCTCTGTATGTACCATATTATGCTGTCCCTCATGACATAAACTTTTACTGCTAAACTCAAGCTTTCTTTCTATTAAAATAATATTTTAATGTATCTTTGGTGAAATTATACACAGCAAAACAGGTTCCCAGTCAACAATTTCAACACATATTGTTCTATGACATTGGTTACAGTCTTCACATTATGTCAACATTCTCATTATTTCATTTTAGTTGTTCCATTCCCATTAGCTTGGTCTCACTGTCCTGCAACTTTTTCATCTGTGCTTTAGAGTAATTGTTGACCATTTAGTCAATTAGATGATTTTTTTTTTTTTTTAAAGAGTGCACTACACCTGGGTGACATTCTTTACATTATGAGTTGACTTGCTATTTCACTAAAAGGTGACTTCAGGGGATAATTTGATTCAAAGTTTAAAGAGAATCTCCAGGCAATGGTCTAGAGGATTTCTCCAGTCTCAATGGGTTCAGTAAGTCTGAATTTTCTGAGAATTTCAAGAAATTCTACATTTTTCTAATTTTCTATCAGGATCCATCTACTCTGTGGCCCTGATCTGAATGTTTGATGGTGGTAGCCAGCCATCCCCTACTTCTTCCGGTCTCAGGGTAGAAGATACCATGGTTCACGTAGACAATTAATCCTATAGACTAGTTCCTTCTCTGAGTCTTGGATCTCCTTCTTTCTCTTTTGCTCCAGATGAGTAGAGAACAACAGTTGTGTCTTAGATGGCTGCTTGCAAGCTGTTAAGACTCTAGATGCCATTCATCAAACTAGGATGTAGAACGTAACTTTATGAACTATATTATGCCAACTGACCAAGTTGTCCCACGAGACTATGACTCTGAGTCTACAAACTAATAAAGCTAACACATGAGATAACTGGCTATAAGTAAGAAGTATCAGTTTCTGTAGCCCCTCTTTGTTTTATTAAACACACACACACATACACACACATACACCTATACATACAGTTGACCTTTGAACAATACAGGTTTGGACTGAATGGGTCTACTTATATGCAGTTTTTTTTCAAGATATGGGTCTTGGAGAAATTCAGGAGCTAATTGACATCACACCAGATAAATCAACAGAAGATGACTTTGAGAGAGATGAATGTTTCCGAACCAGTACCAGACGATGAGGAAGAAGATGCAAAAGAAACAGTGCCAGAAAACAAACAAGCATTAGACAATCTGGCAGAAGGGTTCTGATTACCTGAGATTGCATTTGACTTCTTTTGTAACATAGACCCTGAAACTTTTATAACATAGGCATTGAAACTAAAGCAAATGGTGTAAGGAGGATTGGTACCATACAGAAACACTTTTAGAGAAGTGAAAAAGCAAAACAGACAGAAATTACGATCTATTTCCATAAAGTTAAACCAAGTGTGCCTGCCTCTCCTGCCTTCCTTCCACCTCCTCCACTTCTTCTGCCTCTGCCAGCTCTGAGACAGCAAGACCAATCCCTCCTCTTCCTCAGCCTATACAACATGAAGATAATAAGGATAAAGACTTTTATGGTGATCCATTTCCACTTAATGAATAGTAAATAACATGCCATAGTTAATAAACTTATCTCTTGTGTCTATGTATGTGTCTTCATGTGAAAATCTAGTAACTGTTCTGCAAGAAATGTGCTAATCAGCTCTTTATGTTATCAGTAAGGCTTCCAGTCAACAGTAGGCCATCAATAGAGTTTTTGAGAAGTCAAAAGTTTTATGTGGATTTTCTACTGTGCAGGGGGTTGGCACCCCTAACCCTCATGATGTTCAAGGGCCAACTGTACACAGAAAAGAAGTCAAATTTCCTGATGCTAACTTCTTAAAAGTTCTAATAAACTCAGCACTTCCTTGAGACTTAGCCTGCAGTTTCCCTTTAACAGTCATTACGGATCTGCAGTTCAAATCATTTTGCCTTGGAAAGGTTAGGCAAGCTTGTGGCATATGTAGTCAGGTCTCAGTTAGAATTAGAGAGACCTGAGGTCTTTATTTTGAGGCAGGTAGATCTGACTGCTTTATGCATTATGTGTGATCCAAAACTAATGTTTTCTACCCACTCCCCTATTCCTGATTCCTCTGGGGCATTCCCTTCACAATCAGTTGCTATTGAATCAGAGTGAAGCACTGTGTTCCATAGGGCCTTCAATGGCTTGTTGTTTTGGAAGTAGACTGTGAGGCCTTTCTTCTGAGGCATGTCTGGGTGGACGTGAACCTCTAACCTTTTGGTTAATGGCCAAGCACATCCACTGTTTGTACCACCTAGGGTACAAACTCTACTCTTCCCTAATTATCCAGGTCCCATCAGGCACATCGTTCTGCTGGGCATGGGGTTGCTATGAGTCAGAAACGACTCGACGGCACTTAACAACAACAACACCAGTCACTGGTGCACTGAACACAAAAGCATTGAGGAAGGAGCCAAGAAGAGCAATGGTACAGAATGGGGCAAGAAATGCTCAAACCTGGAAATATTGGAGGATTTCACCAAAGGCAGCTTTTAAGGAAAGGAAAGTAGCCACCTTGGCAGCTTGGGGGTCATTCATAACACTTATGCCAGCCCCTGCTTGCAACAGGGTTGGAAAGGGCAAGTCAAATTGCATACCATGTGCAGCCAGCTCCTCAAAGTCAAAGAAATGCTTCCCAAGAGCCTCCTCACAGCAACAGGGCCAAGTTACCTGCAGAAATGGATGACCTCAATGGTGTGTGTTGCCGCAGCAACTCCAGGAAGGGTGACAAACATGACATGTGTAATCAGCCCTACCAAGAAGTAAATTTTTGTCTAAAGATGCACACACACAAACACACAAGGTTTAAAGAATGGCTTAGTGTCTTCAAACATTTGAGAAGTTTTATTTATTTTTCTTATGAGAAGGAGTCAGAGAAGTAATTCAGAGCCAGTGAGGATCAAAGAAAGAGTAAAAGGCTTATACAGATGGAATATTTCAGTTGGACAACCTGTTGACTCATTGCTATTGAGTCCATTCTGACTCATAGCAACCCACCCTGTAAAACAGAATAGAACTGCCCTATAGGGTTTCCAAGGTTGTAATCATGATAGATGATAGAAGGAGCTCTGGTGGTGCTGTGGTAAGGCATTCAACTGCTAACCAAAAGGTCAACAGTTTGAACCCAACAGCTACTCCAAGGGAGAAAGATGAGGCAGTCTATTTGCTTCTGTAAAGGTTTACAGCCTTGGAAACCCTATGGGGTCACTGTGAGTGGGAATCAACTTGACGGCAGTGGGGTTTGGGTTTTGAATCTTTACGGAAGCAGGCTGAGACATCTTTGTTCCTCCAAGCCGCTAATGGGCTCAAACTACCAACCTTTCAGTTAGCAGCAGAACACTTAACCACTGTGCCCCCAAGGCTCCAGTGGGAAAACAGCAAGTCTTTTTTGAACACAGGTCGATAAGATTGTTCTACCCATAAATCTTCAAAAGAAAATAATAATAATAATTCCAAAATAAACTCTAAACAAAACAAATCCCCTTCCTCCCACAATCCTATATGCTTGTTCCAGGAATTACCTACATCACTTACAGCATTCTGTGTCAGAATCAATTCAGATTATCTAAATAAAGAAGCTCTGTTGGTGTAGTGGTTAAAGCATTTGGCTGCTAAACAAAAAATTGGAGGTTCAAATCCACCAGCTGCCCTCTGAGAGAGAGAGATGTGGCAATCTGTTTCCTTAAGACTTTATAGCCTTGGAAGTCCTATGGGGCAGTTCTACCCTGTCCTATAGGGTCACTATAAGTCAGAATTAACTCGATGGTAGTGGGTTTGGCTTTTTGGGTTTATTTACATGCAAACTCTCAGGTTCCACCCAAGACTACTGAGTCAGCACTGGGGTGGGGGGATGCCCCTAACCCACATTTCTAACATGCTCCCAAGGTGACTGTACCCTGGAGTCATTGGGCAGTCCCACATCTGCATAAGTAGAGTGAACAAGCTTGCGCAAACTGCTTTCAGCTTATCTTTCTTGAATGTATATAGTTTACCTATCGAGAACTCCTCGACAGGCCACTAAAATAAAATAAAAATAAAAACTGTCTTTTCCAGGAAGACAGATTTGCTCTGCTGCCAGCACACCATCCTGAGCCCAGGGTACTGCCAAGTCACCAAGTGTAGAGTTCAGGTTTGGCAAGCCCTTTTCACACTGAGACAGCTGAGAGGGAGGGGCTGCCAGAACCAGAGAAACAAGCAAAAACACGCAGGTCTGTGAAAGGCAAATATCATGCCAGACCTGAGCATAGACTCCCATCCTCTACCAGAAAAAAGAAATCTTTGAATAATTTTTTCCTCCTCTTATCTCAGGATGGGTGGTGAACTGCTGAAACAACTTATCGATTTGCCCTTCACTCTGAAGTGCTCAGCAGTCTTCTTGCTAAAGGAATTTAAAACATTCCTACCTATTCTGATGGTAGGCGCCTGGCTATTTCTAGGGGGAAGCAGGTCACTTTTTCCTTCTGGTTCTTCTAATACATCTTTGGAACATAAGCACGTGGGCTGGCATATGGGACTCCCTTCCCTAGGCCCTCCTGCTGTGACTTGCTCAAGGTCACCTGGAATACATTTGTGCCTCTCTCTGCTGGGGTGCACATTAGCACCCTGCACTGACACCTTGCCACTCCCTGGCTCTCCTAAGCCAGTTGGCCTCCCCCCCACTCTGGGTTGCTGGGCAACAGGATGGGGAAGCTGGTTGTTGTTATTAGCTGCCATAGAGTCAGCTCCTAGCTCACAGAGACACCATGCATGATGGAATGCAACTCTGCCTGGTCCTGCATCATCCCTATGATATGTTGGGGATCAGACTACTGTGATCCCTGGAAGCTCCACTGATACCTGTTCAGCATCATAGCAACATACAAGCCTGAAATGACAGGTGGGTGGTGGCTGAACATGAAATGCAATGGCCAGGAATTGAACCTAGACCCAACAGTCACTCCTTGGAAGGAAGGTTGGGCAATCTACTTCTGTATGATACTGCCTCGGCAACCCAAGGAGGAGTCGCTATGAGTCGGGGCCCACTCGATGGCACATAACAACAACAACTCCTGCATGGAAGGTGAGAATTCTACTACTGAACCGCCACTACTGCTTTAGGAAAAGCAGCTAAATGTCTTACAAAACTGCAAAGGGAGAACTTTTTTTTTTTAAGCTGAATCATGGGGAAGGAAAGGGAAGTAGCATAGCATTAAGAATCTCAGTCTTCCAGCTGTGTTAACTCATTTCACACAACTGTGGATCTCTCTGTCCAGCACAAACCCTGTCCCTTCTCAGACCTAGGGTCAATATTTTTCAGAGAGGAGAAGCCACTGAGGGAATGCCTAAAAGAAGCGCAACTGTCTGGTTTGAAGTCTTGACTTTCTACCTTTTGCTTTATATTTTCAGTGTGGGTTGCACCACACACAATTTGTTACTAGTAAGTTACAGTCCCAAGTTAACACATTAAAAAAAAAATCAGTTACAAAGACCTAAAATTCACTCCCACTCCCTTGCATTCTCATAGTTTTCCTTGAAGAAACAATAAAAAGCTTACCACTAGATTATTGGCATTGTACATACACTGTGTATTATTTCATAAGTATCCAGAGACACAAAAAATAATGGCTTAGTAATTATCGTATTTATTAAATTGTGATCACCCACCACCTCCACCACCTGCTCAAAACCAGCTGCGGAGGGAGCATGCAGAAAATGCAGATTTCTGGGCTCCCCTCCATAGGCACTGACAGTGGAACCCTGAAATTTGCATTTTTAATAAACTTCCTTTTCATAGCTATCACTCCTTTTCTTTAAAGCACATCTGAAAACATTTCTCTTTTATAAAGAATTAATTAAACAAGTTTCCTCAGTCCTTTCATGTTCCCTAATCTATTTTCTTTCTGTGTCTCCAATGCTCAAAAAATACATATATGCCTTTTTCTGTTCTCTGCAAACAGTACTGAATATTATTTTGCCTTTTGCAAGGACCCCTGGTAGTGTGGTGGTTAAAGCAGTCAGCTGGTAACCAAATGGTCATGGGAGAAAGAGGTGGCAGTGTGCTTTTGTAAAGATTAAACCAAACCAAACCTACTGCCATCAAGTCAATTCTGACTCATAGTTACCCTACAGGGCTGAGTAGAATTACCCCACAGGGTTTGCAAGGCTGCAAATCTTTATGGAAGCAGATTGCCTCATTTTTCTCCCACAGAGTGGCTGGTGGGTTTGAACCACTGATCTCCTGGTTAGCAGCCAAATGTTTTAATCACTAGGCCACCAGTGATCCCTCCCTTGGAAACCCTATGTTGTTGTTGTTGTTATGTGCTGTCAATTCAGACCTGACTCTTAGTGACCCTTCCTTGGGTTTCTGAGGTGGTATCATTACAGAAATAGATTGCCCAACCTTCTGAGGAGTGGCTGGTGGGTTTGCAGTCAAGTGCCTTAGACACTACTCTACCAGAGAGCTCCTTTGGAAACCCTATAGGACAGTTGTATTCTACCTTATAGGATCACTGTAAGTCCAAGGGCAATGGGTTGGTTTTGGATTATGGTAGATTTTACAATGCAGTGACAGAGTTAAGTACTTGTGACAGAGACCCTATGGTCCACAAAGCCTAAAATACTTACTATCTGGCCTTGTACAAAAAAAGTTTGCTGAACCTAAAAGGGTGACAGAGACTGGCTAGCCATTCAACAATCTCAGTTCTTTGGCTTCCTGGGTACACATGTAGACTATATTTTCCAGCCTCCCTTGCAGTTGGACATGGTCATGTGATTGAGTCCTGGCCAATGAGACATGAGAAGAAATGATGTGAGCCATTTCCAGGCCTAGCCCATCAAATCTCCCTGAGTTCCAAATCCTGCTACAGATAAGGCTAAAGTTAAACCCAGGAAACCTTATGTTGAAGGTGTCAGAGCCTCATGAAAGACCTTGGATCTCTTAATCACTACTTGGAGTCGAGCCACCTGCCCATCAGGAAAAGCCATTTTGGACTTTATATGAGAGAGAAACAAACCTTAATCAGTTTGAGTCATTATACATTACTTCAAATTCATTTGTTACAGCAGCTCGAATTAATTTAACATAAACATAGAGCTCCTTCCCTTAGGCTAGATTTTAGAGAGAGTTGGAGTGAGGTCTTTTCCTTATTCAGAAGGTGCTTAGCATCGCAAAGAGCTGGGAAGGGTGTGTGTGTGTGTGTGTGTGTGTGTGTGTGTGTGTTGGGGCTGCTACTTGAGTACAGAGGAAAGAGAAGAGAAGGCTGGAGGAGAACCAGGATGGAAACTATTTTTGCCTGAGGTCTCCATTCACATCCTACAGACCCTGGCATAATGAGCTTCTCTCCCCATCCTTGACTACTATGTGCCCTACCACACACAGCGCCTAGAGGAGGAAACATGCTTCTTTCTTTAGGAGATAATTATTTCCAGAGGAGACAGGATAGTCTAGGATCATGTTGGAATCATATAGAAGACAATGAAGTATAAGGGAAAGAGTTCTGAATAAGGTAGGGTAGACCTGGCTTTCAAATGTCTCCTGCAAAGACTAGCTGGGTGGCTTATAACAAGTCACCACCGCTCTGGAGCCATGACTTCCTCATCTCTGTAAGTCTACATCTTACAATGTCAGAACCAGACTGGAGTTTAGATATAACTAGTTCAATGGTTTCCAAACTAAGTTCTAAGGAGCTCTACGATCCTTTAAAGGTGTCTCTGTGTCTTTTGCAATGTTTAAGGATGGGCAGTGAGCAGGTTCTTTCTTTTTTGATGGGTGAGGTAGTATTCTAAAATATAAGTAATGTGTTCCATGTGATCCTCTTCAAGACATCAGCTGTAGTTGGTGATCACATTCACAGTGAGCTCTGATCATTGTCATCCATAGGGTTTTCATTAGCTAATTTTTGGAAGTATATGGTCAAGCATTTTTTTCTTGTCTGTCTGAGTTTCAAAGCTCTGCTGAAACCTGGTCAGCACCAGAGCAACATACAGTCCTGGGCATATAGGATATTTTCTACCTTTTGCCTTAAGGGCACAGTATAGGGAACAAAGATACTCATTCTTGGCTTTTAAGTTTCAAAAATCTTGCAGGGGACATCAAGTTCAATTGGCATAACATAGTACAAAACATACTACAGAAAACATTGCTCTACATCTTACTTTGGCAAGTAGTGACTGGGGTCTTAAAAGCTTGCAAGATCCAGCAATTGGTCTCTCCTCATCCAGAGTAAAAAAGAATGAAGGAAACCAAAGACACATGGAAACAATTAGTCCAAGAGACTAGTGGACCATGCAAACCTCAGCCTTCATGATCCTGAGGTCAGAAGAACTATATGGTGCCCAATTACCACTGTCAACCACTCGAAAAGGGATCAGTGTAGGAGAGCCTGGATAAAGTAGGACAAAAATGGAACAAAACTCAAAATCATAAAAAAGACCAGGCTTATTGGTCTGATAAAGACTGGTGAAAGCCCCAAGACTATGGCCCCTAATCACCCTTTAGGTCTAGAATTGAACTCCATGCCATGGCTTCCAGCCATACAATAGGCATGTATGGTGAACATTTACACCAGGCAGACATATTTCTTAGAAAAATCAATCATGGGCATGCAGAAGGGCAGTATATAGTCATGGGGCAGGAATGCATAGGAAAGAAGGACACAAGGCAAAGGTATTATTAAACACTTTCTATGGGCTTCATTTAGAAAGCCAGGAGCCCTGGTGGTGCAGTGGTTAAACATTCAGCTGCCAACTGCAAGGTCAGTACTTTGGAGCTCTGGTGGCACAGTGCCTAAGGCTTTCGACTGCTAACCAGAAGGCTGGTGGTTCAAATCCACCAGCCATGCCATAGAAGAAGACCAGGCAATCTACTTCCATAAAGATTTACTGCCTCAGAAACCCAATGGGGGTCGGTATGAGTCGGAATCGAATTGATGGCAGTGGGTTTGTTTTGGATTTCCGGTAGCCACCCCATGGGAGAAAGATGCAGTACTCTGCTTCTGTAAAGATATATAGCCTTGAAAACACTGTGGGGCAGTTAGTTCCATGCTGTCCTATAGGGTTGTTGTGAGTCAGAATGGACAGGATGCAGTGGGTTTGGTTTTTCCTTTGTTGGTATATAGAAAGCAGCAGGGCAGATATTCAGCTGGAATTCCAGAGTTCCCATCCAGTTAAGAACTCTGCCTCCAATGAACACTGTGGCAGATGCAAATTCTGTAACTTCAGAATACATACTTTCCATTGGATAGAGAAAACTATCAGTCCAACCTCTCCCTAGGCAGTGGAACCAGATGTCCTTTCCCTGCCACAAGATGCCCAAATGGCTGTGAGTCCTTGGAATGCTTCCAGAGTTCTGGTGGAGTAGTGGTTAAAGCATTTGGCTGCTAATCAAAAAGTTTGGTGGTTCGAACTGACCAGCTGCTCTGCATGAGAAAGATGAGGCAATCTGCTTCTGTAAAGATTGACAGCCTCAGAAGCCCTACACAGCAGTTTGACTTTGTCCTGTAGGATCACTATGAGTTAGAATTGACTCAACGGCAGTGGGTTTGTATTTTTTTTTTTAGGTGGTGCAAATGGTTAGCAGTCCACCAGACACCCAAAGGCACCTCGAAGGAAAGGCTTGACAATCTATTTCTGCAAAATCAGCTATTGACTACCCTATGGAGCAGAGTTCTACTGTGACACACATATTGTTGTTGCTGTGTGCTGTCAAGTCAGACCCAACTCCTAGCGACCCCTCCTTGGGTTGCTGAGGCAGTATCACTACAGAAGTAGATTGCCCAACCTTCCTTCCGAGGAGTGGCTGGTGGGTTTGAACCACCAGCCTTCTGGTTAGCAGTCAAGTGCCTTAGGCACTACACTACGAGAGCTCCCATGGTGTCACCATAAGTCTGCATTGATTCAATAGCAACTGATCTGGTCTGGTTTAGGTCACAACCCCACAACCCCACTCCTGATTGAGCTGCTCCATCAGTTTCCAGAACAACAGCACAAGACTAGAAGAACATGCATGTTATCATATGGGGATGGGGAGGAGAGCAGCAGTGTTTTTTGGTGGGAACGAAGTGTGACACAAACAGGCTGGGTTCTATGCCTCACGCAAGCTGTCATTTGCACACTTCCTCCAGAAGCAAATGGGTAACAGCCCAGAGCAAACCAACTCCCTGCTTGTCTTCAAAGAAGATCAGCAGAGTGACAAAGCAAAAAGAGACAAAATAAAAGATGGACAGAAGGAAAAGATGCAAACCCAAGATACACGTTCAACTTCAACCACCTCCTACCTAGGCATAAAATCCTCATAGGGCTATAGGGTTAGAGAACAACTGTGACTCACATATTCTTCAGACACCTCCAAAACCCCAGTGAATTGGAAAGTAATTTGTAAAATTAAATAATTTCTCATCAGGACACTGTTCTCCTTTATTGGGGCTGGGACTTCCACAGACAAACAGATCTGAATGGAAGTGAACCAGGGCAAAGTGTTGGAACTTTCAGGAAGCAACCCCTTCTTTTTTTGCTAAGGTAGACCAAGGGACTTCTCTGGATATGGTTCTGGAATAAGCCACAGTGTGAAGGGAAATGATTTAAAGCAAAAAGAAAAAAAAAAAAAAGGAGTCCAACTAGAATCTTAAAGGAATTATTAGTCAAGGAAGAAAAGGAGTGGGTTCAGAAATGGCTCTAGCTATGTAATGGGCATGGTAACCTGGATTCCTGAGGTCCCAGCTCATTCCAGAGGGTCATACTTACTGAATGTGTCCTTCCAACATCTCTGCCCTGTGAGAGATTTTATAGATGTGATGTGCAAGAGACCAAAATCAGTTGGGTGCAGATATGAAGTAGAGAAACTCAAAACCATCTCCCTGGAACAGACGGCAAAATCTTCATTCTTTTTTCTTGTCTTTGGTCTTGTTCCCTCATGAGTTCCTTTTACGGAATGGATTGTGGGAAATCCAAAGCCTCATTCCATACCTGGCAGAGATCAGGCATATATATGCAGAGATCAGGCATATATATGCAGAGATCAGGCATATAGAGAACCTGCACCTCTGTGTTGTAGAGAATCTAAGAGATTGATGGCTGAGATCAACTCCCCTTTTGGTAGTGAGGAAAGCACATGGATCTAGGGGCCTCCTAGAGTCATGGTATGCAAATAATTAAACAAATGGTTTAGCAGCAATGTTGTCAGAGAAAGAATTTCCAATTCCATCACCATGGTGACAGCTCATCAAAAAAAAAAAAAAATCTTAAGCTAAAAATTGCCTTCATTTGGCTGATGGGAAATAATACATAGGGTTCCTGGGGTCCATGCTTTGTACTAACTATCAGTACCAACCCTAACTTTCCTAGCTCCAGTTTTATACCTGGGTTGGTCCTAGCATAGCTGTTGCCAGCTGTGATTTGCTAGGATGCGCTTGAGCTTAAAAAGAGAATGAATTATTCCCTAAGCTCCCAAATCACCAGCCTGCCTCCTCTCCCCAGGCTCTTCCTGGTGTTCATTAACCTCTGACCCTTGGTTTATTGGCTGTCCACAGCAATTTCATAGACTGGGCATTTATGGAAATGACTCAGGCCCCAGATGTGGTGACTCCTGAGGGAGAGTGTTCATCAGAATAGGACCGAGTCAGAAATGGTCACCTGTGACTCCTGTTTCAAGGTAAATGCCACTGTTTGATTTTTGCATAAAAATGGAATTGTATAAAGCTCTGTTGTTGTTGTTGTTGTTATGTGGCATAGAGTTGGACCCGACTCTTAGCGACCCTTCCTTGGGTTTCCGAGGCAGTATCACTACGGAAGTAGATTGCCCCATCTTCCTTCCGATAAAGCTCTGAGGCATCCTGAAATGTGATGAAGTATATGTTTTACCATTCCTAGAAAAACTGCAATCTAATCAACTGCCACAGGTGTGACATTTTCACAAAGCTGAGTCAAGAATGGGGATGGAAAGTCATGTGCACCAAGTTGTAAGGGCAGGGATGTTTGCTGTACCTTTATATAGACAAGCATCTATTAGGAATTACCCATGTCCTTCATCTGGGGATTGATTTAGTGAATTATGACACAACCACACAATAGAGCACTATGAAAATATGAAAAATGCTGAAAATATGGCTATTGACATAGAAAGACACCCATGATATATTGTTACCAGAGAATTAGGCTACAAAACAACATGCATAGTATAATCCTATTTTAAAATACAGTTAACAAATGGTTAATGCAATCAATCAGCTGCTAACCAAAAGGCTGGGCTGGTGGTTCAAGGACACTCAGAGGTGCTTTGGAAGAAAGGCCAGGTGATCTACTTCTGAAGAATCAACCCTATGGAGCACAGTTTTTTTTTTTTTTTAATTATTATTGGGTAATATGTTCCTAAGTATATTGTATCTTTATATGTATGTAGCACATAAAAACAAGGAGAAGATTATGTACCAAAATGTTAATGATTGCTACCTCTAGTTTGTTTTTTTTTTTTATCTTTAAATAATTTTGGTCCTAGAACAGTATTCCATGCAATGAGTTTTGTATTAATATTATAATCAGAAAAAAGAAACAAACCAAAGCTACTTTGGGAATAATTTTCCAAGAAAAAAGACTAGGGATGGAGTCTCTACAGTATCAGGCACTGCAGTAGGGGGCAAAGAACTATCCGGTTCTTGCTCTCCAGGAGTTTGAAGTTTAAATGAGATATTGTATGCTGTAACATGAAATAGTCACAGTACAGATCTTTCAGAGTAAATGAGTGAAACAATGGATGATGGTAGACCATGTTCACACAGGCAGACACTAATAGAATGGTTGCTAAGAGTAAGAGACAACTAAGGTTCCCATCCCAGGTCAATGTGACCTTGGTCAAGTTACTTATCTGCCCTGAAGTTAGTTCTCTCATCTAAAGTGGGTTCAATAACAGAAGATCCACCTTATGGAGTTGTGAGAGTTAAGAGTTATATTCAGTCAAGCACATAGACCAGTGCCTTTTATAGGGGACATTCAAGAAATGCCAAGTATTTGGTAATGATTATTACTTCATTATCACTCCAACCAAGGCCTCTGTTAAAGTCAATTTGGGGAACAGCTTTAGGTAGAAGAAGAAAAGACCATCTTTTGGTCTACTATCTCCTGGCTCAGTCACCTGCTTCCTCAAATGACCTTTCCTTTAGCTAACGTGTTCAAACAAGTATTTAAATCAAATGGTACTCATTTCTCCCAGGAACATGCAGAAGTCTGGCTCCTACTTCCCTGGCACAAAGTCTTTTTTTCTTTTTTTTAATTGCTTAATCTTTCGAAGAAGCCAATCAATGGCTACTCCCCTCCCCCTTCATAAGCAAATGGCTTGCTCTACTCCAATCAAAAGGCACTTTAATTGTATTCCTTCTCAACTCAACTCTCTCCCATCGCCTGAATGTCATTTCATCCCTTCTCCCCACTCCTGAACACAATCAGTCTGGTCCAATTTGCTTGTATAAACAGGAGGCCAAGGCAGGGGGACGTCACTTGGCCATAGCGGTTCTGCTTTTTATACATTACCCAGCCTTGTTTCCTGAAACCTTTCAATAGAGCCAGACTCGGAGGAGAGTTATATTAAACAGTTTGACTCCAAACCTAAACAGCCCCTCAAGCATTAGTGGTTCAAAGATCTCCTGGTGCATTTATGAAAAGCCATTGATCTGGGAAGAGGTGTTACAGGACTTGAAATGCACTAAGAAAACTCCTTTCCTGGCAGGAGGCAGAGTGGTTTTCATTAAGGAGTGCCCTTTATCTCATCACATTACTGACCTGGCCAAGGCAAGATGGGCTGCTTTCCCTTGCCTTTAAAGGACGCTGACTCTGGTCAGAAAATATGATAAGAAAGCCTTCATTTTATAGACAGATACAAAGGGCAGAAGTGTGGCCCTAATGGGGGCTTGCTTTCCAGAATGTGATCTCCACATCACCTTTAAATTCTAAATGTTGAGACCACTTCTGATGCACAAAAGCCTTGAGAACACCATAGAGGTCATTTCCAGAATGTTTGGTTCTTAGGATTTAGGGGGGAAAAAAATCTGTGAATCATGGAATTCAGAGATCAGGGGAACTTGAAATAGCACCTCAAATAGGGTCCATTCATAATTCAGTCATACATGTCAAGGAGACTGTCAGCTTCAGGAGAATGCTGTTAGCTGCCCTTGACTCGTGGTCATGCCCTGACTCATTGTGACCCCATGCACAATGGAACAAAATGCTTCCTAGTCTGGCGCCATCCCCATGATTACTTGCAGATCAGACTGTTGTCTAATTATCAGAAGTAGACTGACAGATCTAGTCCCTCTTAATCTGGAAGCTTCATTGAAATCTGGTCAACATCACAGTAACACAGATGATAGATGGTGGCTGTGCATGAGGTGGACTGACTGGGAATCAAACTCAGTTGTGCTGCATGGAAGGTGAGAATTCTACCACCCACTGTACCACTACTTATTCCTACATTTATCTCATAAGGTCTGGCCTTGAGTATATCCTGCCTGAATTTAGAGATCATCTGAAGAACAGATATGACACATTGACCACCAATGACTGAAAACCAGGTGAGTTGTGGGATGACATCAAGAACATCATACATGAAGAAAGAAAATGGTCATTAAAAAGACATGAAAGGAAGAAAAGACCAAATTGGATGTCAGAAGAGACTCTGAAACTTGCTCTTGAATGTAGAGTAGCTAAAGTGAATGGAAGAAATGTTGAAATAAAAGAACTGAACAGAAGATTTCAAAGGGCAGCTCAAGAAGACAAAATAAAGTATTATAATGAAATACGCAAAGACCTGGAGTTAGAAAACAAAAAGGGAAGAACACGCTCAGTGTTTCTCAAACTGAAAGAACGAAAGAAAAAATACAGGCCTCAAATTGCAATATTGAAGTATTTTACAGGCAAAATATTGAATGATGCTGGAAGTATTAAAAGAAGATGGAAAGAATACACAGAATCACTGTACCAAAAAGAATTGGTCAATGTCTTAACTATTTCAGGAGGTAGCATTTGATCAAGAACCAATGGTACTGAAGGAAGAAGTCAAAGTTGCACTGATGGAACTGGTGAAACAGCAGACTCCGGAAAATGACAGAATTCCCAATGAGATGTTTCAACATATGGATGCAGCACTGCAGGCACTTACTCTTTTATGCGAAGAAATTTGGAAGACAGCTACCTGGCCAACCTACTGGAAGATATCAATATTTGTGCCCGTTCCAAAGAAAGGTGAACCAACAGAATGTGGAAATCAAACAATATCATTACACATGCAAGCAAAGTCTTGATGAAGATAATTCAAAAATGATTGTAGCACAATATTGACAGGGAACTTCCAGAAATCCAAGCTGAATTTAGAAGAGGACATGGAATGAGGGATATCATTGCTGATGTCAGATGGATCTTAGCTGAAAGCAAAGAATACCAGAAAGGTGTCTATATGTGTTTTATTGACTATGCAAAGGTGTTCGACTGTGTGGATCATAACAAATTAGGGACAACATTGTGAAGAATGGGAATTCCAAAGCACTTAATTGTTCTCATGAGGAAACTGTATAAAGGGATCTGTCATTCAAATGGGAGCTCTGGTGGTGTAGTGCCTAAGGCATCTGACTGCTAAACAGAAGGCTGATGGTTCAAACCCACCAGCCACTCCCCATAAGGAAGGTTGGGCAATCAACTTCTGTAGTGATATTGCCTCAGAAACCTAAGGAGGGGTCGCTATGAGTCAGACCTGACTCGATGGCAGTGGATCATTCAAACAAGGCAAGGGGATACTGCATGGTTTAAAATCAGGAAGGGTGTACATCAGGGTTGTACTCTTTCACCATACTTATTCAATTTGTATGCTGAACAAATAATCAGAGAAGCTGGACTATATGAAGAAGAACTTGGCATCAGGATTGGAGGAAAACTCATTAACAACCTGTGATGTGCAGATGACACAACCATGCTTATGGAAAGTGAAAGATGACTTGAAGCACTTACTGATGAAGATCAAAGCTTACAGTCTTTAGTATGGATTACACCTCAATGAAAGAAAAGAAAAATCTTCACAACTGGACCAATACGCAACATCATGATAAATGGAGAAAAGACTGAAGTTGTCAGGGATTTCATTTTATTGGATCCAGTCAACAACCATGGAAACAGCAATCAAGAAATCAGACTGTGGTAGTTCAGTTTGTGTGTCAACTTGGCTGGGCCTAGTTGAGTGGCTGGGCAGCTGGTGGTAGTTTTTCCCCATGATGAGACTGGCAATCAACTCCATGGTGGGATCTACCACAAGCAGCTGAGTAGCTGCCTTTGGGATGTGGTCTGCTTCCTGTATACAAGGGAATGGTCTCTAGCCTGTGGCACACTTGGACCCTGCATGTGGCTATGTCATTGCTCAGCAGCCTGCTATGCTTTGCCAACCTTGGGACTTACAATGAACTTAAGTTAATGGCCTGCCATGTGGTTTGGTAATATCAGCACTGTGTCTTTTTACTTGTCAACCTTGGGGCTTCTCAGCCTCAGCAGCCAGCAGCTGTCTGAGTGAGGAAACACCTCTAGCTCCAGTGGGCTGGGAGCAGGAGGCAGAACTGGATCCCAAGGTTGAGGGGCTTTCACCCAGCGCCTAGAGCCTGGCACTTTGAACTTGGGCTTAAAGCCTCCAAATTATAAGAATAAACTCCTGTTTGTTAAGGCCATCCCATTTGTGGTATATTTCTTGTCAGAGTGGCACTAGGTAACCAGAACACAGATGTTGTATTGCACTGGGAAAATTTGCTGCAAAAGACCTCTTAAAAGTGTTAAACAGCAAAGATGTCACTCTGAAGACTAAGGTGTACCTGACCCAAGCCATGGTATTTTCAATCGCCTATGTATGTGAAAGGTGGAGAATGAATAAGGAAGACTGAAGAAGAGTTGATGTCTTTGAATTGTGGTGTTAGTGAAGAATATTGAAAACACCATGGACTGCCAGAAGAACAAACGAATCTGTCCTGGACGAAGTGCAGCTGGACTGCTCCTTGGAATTGAGAATGGCCAGATTTCGTCTCATCTACTTTGATCATGTTGTCAGAAGGGAATGTTCACTGGAAAAGGATAGCATGCTTGGTAGAGGGTCAGTGAAGAAAGAGAAGACCTTCAATGAGATGGACTGACACAGGGGTGGCAATGATGGGCTCAAGCATAGCAAGGATTGTGAGGGTGGTGCAGGACGGGGCACTGTTTTATTCTGTTGTAAGATGGGGTTGCTATGAGTTGGAGCCAACTCAATGGCACCTAACAACAACAACAACAGATTAATAATCTAGAGTCCCCAGGTGGAACAAAAGGTTAAGTGCTCCACTACTAGCCAACAGATTGGTGGTTAGTGCCTAAGGCACTTGACTGCTAACCAGAAGGCTGGCGGTTCAAACCCACCAGCCACTCCTCAGAAGGATATCACTTCCATAGTGATATCAGCTCGGAAACCCAAGGAGGGATCACTGTGAGTTGGGGGGGCTGACTCGATGGCACATAACAACAAGAACAGAGGCATCTCAGAAGACAGGCCTGGCAATCTGCTTCCAAAAGGTCACACAGCCTTAAAAATTCTATAAAACAGTTTTACTCTGAACACATGGATTGCCATGAGTCAAGTCCAACTAAAACAACAGATTAGTAATCTAATTCCTCCTTTATTTTGCAAACAAGAAGAGATCTTGGAGGGAAGTGGAAAAAAAATTACAAGACCTTTCATCTCGGTTAAAATGACATGTTCATTTAGCATTGTGTGGGGAGGGAGGGAGTGCAGGAGGTGGGTGGTTAAGCATGTGGAGGAGAATACACAATTCCAATGGAATCCATTGCAATTTAGGGGCAATTAGCGTCTGCACATTCTCCATCAATGAGGCTCCATTAATCCAGCTAATCCTTATCATCTAATCAAAAACAAACATCCTTGAGTGTACTTGGGATTCTTTTAACACATTCTGCCCACCTGGATTCCATCCTCTGCCTTGTAATCCAGAGCTTTTAGGAACCACTTCAGCTCCTGGAAAAGGGGGGAACAACCCGCCAACTTGGCTGGGTCCCATCAGCCCCTTGGAGAAAAGCTCTCCCAGGCTACACCTTTGCCTGAAGCAGCCATTCTCTGGCTAGACCTACCCTCTCCTCCACATTATTTAAGTCACTCTTGATATTTCCTTGCTAGTTTGGGCAGCCTTCCCTGACAACATCTTGACTGTACATTGGCTAAATACATGAGTGCTTGGATGACACTAATGCCTTGCATTGCTAAGACCCTTATACTGTTTCCAAAAGCCTTTCATAGTCTCTGTTTGATTTGATCCTCCAAACTACCATGCTGTCATTACCATTTCCTCACCCACCCCCACCGCCTGCAATTGACAGATGGGACCACTGAGGGTTCCGGTAGTTGTGTGACATACCAAACCCACACAGCTAGTAAAGGGATGACAAGGTATATTCAAATCCAGGTCTCTTGAGCTGCTGGTGAAGATCTTTCTATTATAGAACACGGCCTCTTTCTGACCACCTGCCTAAGTCCATAATGTGAATAAATAATGTATTTGTATTCTATCACTATGTTTATGTCTTTGGAATGGCTTTGTATCTTGCATCTTGCTTAATTTAAAAACCCTTAAGGAGAAGAAATCATGTCTGTGTAACTTGGGCTCACATAATAATGTAATGTGCAGGTGCTACCTCTCCAAAATATTTTCATTTTTATCTTATTCTATCTACAAAACAACCTAATGCATTAAGTGGGGAAAGCATTATTATACCTATTTTATTGTAAGGAAACTGAAGTTTGAGCAATTAAATAACTTACTGCCCAGAAAAATGCTTGATTGGGAACAGAACACGGATTTCCAGTTTCTGGATCTGTATTTAAGAGTCCCTGTGTGGTGCAAATGGTTAAGCACTTGACTACTAACTGAAAGGTTGGTGGTACGAACCTCCCAGAGAGGTCTTGGAAGAAGACCTTGTGATCTGCTTTCGGGAGGTCACAGCCTTGAAAACCCTACAGAGTGCAGTTCTATTCTGAAATACATGGGGTACCATGAATCAGACTGACTTGATGGCAACTGGTTTGGTTTGGTGGTTGGCACCGTATTTATCTACCAGTTACGTGGTTTTAAAACATGTTCCTTTGAGCCCCAGGGATCTTATATGGTACCTCAGGGACATCTGAGTGAGTATAGACAAATGGGGAAGGCAGAGCTCTGGGTATCCTACCCCTGGTTCAACTACAATGTTCCCTTCATTAGAAAACAGGTTAGAAGCCACTGACAGATTCTCATTTCCTCTCTAGAGTATCCAGCATAGCAGTAGTCAGGTGTAGCTTCAGGATCATACAGCTGCAGGTGGCCCTAATCAACCCTGAAGTTTGTTCTTTCTTTTTTTTAGTGATATTTTTACTGAGTTTTTGGTAAAACATTACCTGAAAGTTAGGTTCCCATTTGGTAATTTCCACACAGATTGTTTAGTGATATTAATTACACTGATCACAAGGGGTCAGCATTCTGTTTGTATTCTCTTTTTATTGTAGTTTCTCTGCCCCCTTGTCTTACTAGCTTTGCTTTTGAGTAATTGTTGATCTTTGGTCTTATACTGATGTTTTTTAACAGGTTGATTCTGCTTTGACCTCCTGCTGAGAATTTTCATTTCTACCTCAGATAAACTGAATCAGAATCTATAATTTAACAAGATCCCAAGGTTTTTAGAGATCCCCAAGTGATTTTTATGTGTATATAAGAATCTCCTGGAGATCTTGTTAAAATGTAGGCTGTATATTGAATATATCTCAACAGTGGTCAAACCACAATGAACTGGTTTCAAGCCCTGTTTTTTAAGTAGGGCACTGATCCTATGAGTAATATCCCTTATTTTGAGTGCCACTCTTCTATTTTACTAATATATATATATATAT
>NW_006921649.1:7304088-7308163 GCF_000298275.1 Orycteropus afer afer
TTTTTAGTAAGAATTTGACTTCTGCTCCAAATTTTTCTCTCATCCTATCTGTGAGCAATTATTGTGACCTCAGTCAGAACAGTGGTGGCAGCCTGGCACCATCTAGTTTTTCTGGTCTCAGGGTAGATGAGGTTGTGGCTCATATAGTCTTGTTTCTTCTCTGAGGTTTTGGTTACCTTCTTATATATATACTAAAACCCAACCCACTGACATCAAGTTGCTTCCAACTCATGTTGTTGTTGTTATGTGCTGTTGAGTCAGACCCAACTCATAGTGAACCCCTCCTTGGGTTTCTGAGGAAGTATCACTACAGAAGTGGATTGCCCCATCTTCCTTCTGAGGAGTGGTTGGTGGGTTTGAACCGCCAGCCTTCTGGTTAGCAGTCAAGTGACTTAGGCGCTACCGGAGCTCCCTTCCAACTCATAGTAACCCTATATATAGATAGAGAAATTTATCTCAAGGAAATAGCACCACACAGTTGGAAAGGCTGGCAAGTCCCAAGTCTGTGGGTCAGACATCAAGCTGGAGGCTTCTCCCAACTCATATAGCTGTAGGGGCTGATGAACCCAAGATCAGTAGGCAATACAGTGGGCTGCTAGCTTCAGAGGCTGACAAATCCAACACTAGCAGGTAAGACAGCAGGCTGTTGGCTCATAGGCTGCAAAGGCAACAATCCCCAAATCGGCAGGCAAATGTCAGGCCACTGGTCCAAATCTAGATGATGAACCAGATACAGGATCCAGATTGAGCAGAACAGCCAGAGAGCTTTGCCAGTAAGTCCATATATATTGGAGGTAGGCTACACTCCTGAGGAAACTTCCTTTCAATTGATTGATGGCTCATGGCAGATCTCATAATAGTGTGATTACATTATATCAGATCTCATCATGGGGGGATGACTACATCATAACTGCTAAATCAATGAGAATCATGGCCCAGCCAAGTTGACACACAATTATCACAGCTGCAATGTGCTAAGCACTGTGTTGGGCTCTGGGAATAAAGTGGTGGAAAAATACAGAAGTGATTTCATCTCTGCCCTCACGAAAATCATGGGAGACTTGAAATAGATAATCATACCGATAAATAAATAATTCTAAATCACAATAAGAGCTTTGAAGCAAATTATCTGTTTGCTGCATGAAAGAAAAATGGGGGAGTGAATGGTTTGTTTCAACTAGGAGGTCAGAAAAGGTCACTTCATAGAGGTGACAACTAAGTTAGGTTTGCTTGGCAAAGTAGAAAGGGAGAAGGAGACCATACTTGTCACATGGGACAGAGTTGTCTGGTCATGAAGAAAGTGTTTGGCCTGTTTGAGGAATCTAAAAGAGCTCAGGCTGGCTGGGGTACAGTGAGCAAGAGGAGAGCAGCATGAGATTGGAGACAGGGGTCCAATGGAGCAGGGTGTAGAATTCACGCAGAGAACAAAGGGAAACCATCACAGGGACTGAAGGAATGTCATGATTGACTGACATTTTTACAAAGAAAATTTTGGCTTAAGTCTGGAAAGAACAATAGAGTTTGTCAATGGCATAAGAGAAAAAAACTTTGAAGAGGTTACTAAGTGGTTTCCCTTTGTATGTGACCTAACTGTCCTAATTAATTTCTGGTAGTAAAAGTAACACTGAGTACTCTTGAATATGCAGAAAGGAAATTCACATTTGCTCAGTAAGAGGTGCCTTTGAGGGATTTTATAATTTAATATAGGAGAAAAGGCCAGCAACATGGATAAGAATTAAGAGCAAGAGTATAGAAAAAGAACACTGCTCTGAATTTTGATTGGAGTCCTTGGTTGATGCAAATGGTTAACATGCCCAGCTGCTATCCCAAAGGTTGCAGGTTCAAGCCCATTCAGAGGCACCCTAGAAGAAAGGCCTAGCAATCCACTTCTGAAAAATCTGGCATTAAAGCCTCTATGGAGCATAGTTCTACGCTGACACTCATGAGGTCTCTGTGAGTCAGAATGGACTTGACAGCAATTACTTTGTTTTTAAGGGGGTGTGGTGGTTAAGTTTGTGTGTCAACTTGGCTGGGCCTGGTTGAGTGGCTGGGCAGCTGGTGGTAGTTATTCTCCATGATGAGACTGGCAATCAGCTCCATGGTGGGACCTACCACAAGCAGCTGAGTAGCTGCTTTCGGGGATGTGGTCTGCTTCCCGTATATAAGAAACAGCTTTGGGAATGGTCTCTGGCTTATGACATGCTTGAACACTGCATGTAGCCATGTCGTTGTTCAGCAATCTGCCATTCTCTGCCAGCCTTGGGACTTGCAATGGACTTGAATTAATGGCCTACTGTGTGGTTTGGTAACATTGGGACTGTGCCTTTTTACTTATCAACCTTGGGCTTGTCAGCCTCGGCAGCCAGCAGCTGTCTGAGTGAAGAAAAGCCTCTAGCTTCAGTGGGCCAGGAGCAGGAAGCAGAGCTAAAGTCCAAGGTGGAAGGGGTTTCACCCAGCCTCTAGAGCCTGGCACTTTGAACTTGGACTTAAAGCCTCCAAACTGTTAGAGAACAAACTCCTGTCTGTTCAAGCCATCCGATTTGTGGTATATTCTTGTCAGAGTGGAACTAGGTAACCAAAGCAGGGGGATTTAGATGATATGATTTTGGTCCTAGTCCTACCAATTCATGATTGTGTAATATGGGGAAGCTATTTAACTAACCCCTCTGGAGCTCATCTTCCCCAAAGGAATAATGATCCAACCATAGTGGGTTAATAGGAAGCTAAATTAAATACTGTAAGTGAAAGTGCTTTGTAAACAGCAATGCATTATTAAAATGCAGGATATCATTATCATTAACCATATCAATATATACAAAGTAATTATAATTATAGTTCTAAGTAAATATGGAATAATATTTTTTTTCTCTGATTGCATTCTGAAAATGGGTTACTAGAAAACAAAAATTTTGAGTTCTTAGATTGGTAGACTTTTCACCATATTTCATGCATCTACTTTTATTGTTTTAGATGCTGAAAAATTTTATAATTACTGAAAAAAATCATTTTTGTTCTTTAGAATTATATTTACTCAGAACTATAATTATAATTAACTATATATATTAACGGGAGCTCTGGTAGCATAGTGCCTAAGGCACTTGACTGCTAACCAGAAGGCTGGCGGTTCAAACCCACCAGCCACTCCTCGGAAGGAAGGTTGGGCAATCCTACTTCCGTAGTGATACTGCCTCGGAAACCCAAGGAGGGGTCGCTTTGAGTCGGGGCCGACTCGACGGCACATAACAACAACAACAACAACATATATATTAACATAGAGTAATTTTTAAAATTTTCCTCTCATATTGGTTTATACCATGTTTCCCAAATATTAGTCGTTTATATGTCACCATTATATTTTTTATCATAAATGTGTAAATATTTGTTTGGTATTTTATTTCAATTGAATTCATACACAGTTCTCTCCCCATGTTTTTTCTTTACAAATTTCAACCTAAAGAACATTACTCTCTGAAATCACAAAGTGGATATGCTTATTATATTTTTCCTAATTCCCATTAAAATATTGCATAACAATTACCACAAAAATAATCTAAACTATCTAACAGCATCTCATATAACACTAATGATATACAACTTTCAGTCAAAAAATAGACAGGCCTATAAGGTGGACAGTAACATCAAGGAGGTATACACTCCCTACACTTGGGAAATGATAGTTTATCTCACTCATATTTCATGTTTTTTTTTTCCACTATAAAAAATATCAAGGTCTTCCACTAGGCCAGTTGTTCTTAACATTAGAATTACTTGGGGAACCTTTTAAAACTCTTGATGTCCAAAAGTTATGAAAACTTCTCAGCCATAACCAAACTCCTAGAGGGAATGAGTCACTTGGTCTTGGGGCTCAGGATCTTAGTATTGGGGGATGTCAAGGTCAATTGGCATAACGTAGTCCACAGAGACAATGTTCTGCATCTTTCTTTGGTGAGTAGCGACTGGAGTCTTAAAAGCTTATGATAGGAAGATGGCGGACTAGGCAGAAGGATTGCACAGACCCTCTTCAACAAAGAAAAGGGAAACCAATAACTACAGACACAGAAGATAATCTTGGACC
>NW_006921649.1:7313119-7325409 GCF_000298275.1 Orycteropus afer afer
GTTCAAACCTACCAGCCACTCCTCAGAAGGAAGGTTGGGCAATCTACTTCTGTAGTGATACTGCCTTGGAAATCCAAGGAGGGGTTGTTATGAGTTGGGTCTGATTTGATGGCATATAACAACAACAATAACAACAGATAGAATGGGAGAAAAATGTGGAACAAAACTAAAAACAATAAAAAAAACAGGAGACTAACTGGCCTGATAGAGACTAGTGGAACCCCGAAATTATGGCCTTTAGACACTCTTCAAACTTGCAACTGAACTCACTCCCATGGCTCAACTTTCAGCCAAACAATAGACAGGACTATAAGGTGAACAGTAACATCGGGAAGGTATGCACTCCCTAGAACAACCAAGCACGGGAGATCAAAAGAGCAGCATTTCCCCAAGGATAAAGCTTAGAAGGTAGAAAGGGATAGGAAAGAAGGATGAATAGAAACAATAAACAGGCAGGAAGTAGAAAGAGTGCTATTACATTGTGAGGGTTACAATCAATGCCACCATTCAAAATGTGTCTGAATTGTTGAGTGAAAAACTAATTTGCTATGTAAAGTTTCACCCAAATCACAACTGGAAAAAAACAAAAATAAAACTCTTGATGTCCAGTTGGACTTTAGAGTAATTAAATCATCTCTGGGCATGGGATCTAAGTATCATTATTGTTTAAAGTTCCCTGGGATGATGCTTATGTGAACCTATGTTGAGAACCATGGACCTAGATTCTTGAATGGTTTCTAGGACTGTCCAATCTTGGAGATACTAGATGGATATTAAGGACAAACTCTAAGGGGAGAACCTGGCAATAGTGGGGCCAATCACTATTTTTGTCTCATTCAGAAAGGGACAGCCATTTGATAGCTAGCTAGATGTAGCAGTAGTAGTAGCAGCAGCAGCAGTAGTAACACTACTACTACTAATTGCTGCTGTTGTGTGCCCTTGACTTATTTCTGACACATAGCAACACTATGTAACAGAGTAGAACTTCTATATTTAGACATGTTATCAGAAGAGACCTGTCCCTGGAGAAGAACATCATGCTTGGTAAAGTCAAAACAAAACACCAAACTCACTGACATCAAGTCAATTCTGACTCATAGTGATCCCCATTGGGTTTCCGAGGTGGTAAATCTTTACGTAAGTAGATTGCCTGGTTTTCCTTCCATGGAGTGGCTGGTGGGTTTGAACCGCCAACTTTTTGGTTAGCAGTCAAATGCCTTAGGCACTATGCCACCCAGAGCTCCTTGCTTGGGAAAGTAGAGGGTAAGAAAAAAAGAGGAAGATCCTCAACAAGATGGACTGACACAGTGGCTGCAACAATGGGTTCAGGCATAGCAATGATTGTGAGGATGGTACAAGACCAGGTGAGTTTCCTTGTGTTGTACATAGGGTTGCTATGAGTTGGAAATGACTCAACAGCACCTAACAACAACTGCCACAATCTTTACGGGAGAGATCACCATTTTTTTTTTCCTCCATGAAATCACTGGGAGGGTTTGAATTATTAACCCTTTGGTTAGCAGCCCAAGGCTTAACCATTGTACCACCAGGGCTACTCATAATAGGCAACATTTTTTGAGAGATAACTTGATGTTTGTCCCTTTTCTAAGAACTTTATAGGAATTATTTCATTTTCTCTTCACAGCAACATTACAAAACGGGCACCACAATATCTATTTCCTAGATGAGGAGTCTACTCCCAGAGAGGTGGAGTAACTTGCCCAAGGTCACAAAGGTATAAGTAGTAGAACTAGAATTGGAGACTTTTTGAAAGCAACCTCACATTTCTAGCCTTTCTTGATGGCTTGCTATATAAAACAGATATTTTAAGGGCTTAGAATTCTCTTCTTATACCAGTGTTATAAATGTTGTTAGTTGTTGTTGTTATGTGCCGTCGAGTCGGCCCCGACTCATAGCGACCCCTCCTTGGGTTTCCGAGGCAGTATCACTACGGAAGTAGGATTGCCCAACCTTCCTTCCGAGGAGTGGCTGGTGGGTTTGAACCACCAGCCGTCTGGTTAGCAGGCAAGTGTCTTAGCCACTATGCTACCAGAGCTCCCAGTGTTATAAATAACACTATGCTTTTTTTATTAGACTTCTCTTTCCATCCCTAATTTTACAGATGAATACATTTTATAGATGAGAAAATGAAGACCTATAGAGACTGCTTTATTTCTCAGGTCATACCACCAACTAAATGTGTGGTCTTGTGCAAATCCCCTCAGCCAACTTGGACATGATGTTTCTCATGTGAGTTGCAAAAATAAAACCTGCCTTGTAGCTGTTAACGCAAGAAAAGTAAGAGGCATCCTGAATGTTGGATCCCCCTGCTTCTTGCTTGGGAGAAAGCTCTGAAGGGAAGGAAAGACAGTTTCCAGCAGCTTCAGAAGTCACTTTTCTCCTTTGTAGGATCCAGTTACATCCCACAACTTCAGTCAGAATAACAAAACAAGATTCAACACACCTAGGGGTCTATGAGTCCAGCCTGAGTTTTTAGCATCCAACTACAGGGAGGTGAGAAAAACCTCAGACTGTTGTTTTCTAAAAGAGAGTGAAGAAACCCAACATTATGTAGCAGTTGACTAAGGGGCATGAAATCGGATGTTTTCCAAGCTCAAAATAAAGCAGTGGAAAATGACCTTCCTTCTCTCTCCACAAAGAAGATCTAAACACATAGTGTTTAATTCCCAAATATGGCAATGTTCTTTTAAAGGGAAATGTTAATCAGGGATTAGAGATACTATGTGCTGTAACTCTATCCTCAGCCCTTTCATTGTTCATAGTATTTTTTTTGGCAATGCCTGTGCAGAGATGTGGGAAAGACCCAAGTCTTATGTAAATGAGAAACAACACACACTGATAAACCAACCGCCAGACCTGAGGTCTTAATTATACAGGAGACTAGATGTCAAAATGAATGTGGCTTATTGACGTTCAGAGATTTCACTTGGTAGTAAATTGGATGACCTTCTTCCGGGAGCAGAGAGCAACACACAGGTTTTTTCATTATTCAAGGCCACGCTCATAAATGGTAAATGGCTTTGGTTATGTCTGGACATCTTTCTGGGTAAAATATATCCCTCTAACACCTATGCCTGCTTATGGTGGAGCTGTAGGGTAAACTGCTGCTAATTGACAGAGGGCTCGTAAAAAAAAAAAAAAAAAAAAAGGTCTTTACTTTTCCCACCAGCCTCTATCTTGTCCATCCATTTAGCATCATTCTGGGCATCTAAAGCACTGTCATAGGCATTATCTCACTTCAGCAACTAATACTAATCAAGAGCACTGATGTTGTTGCTGTCGTTAGCTACTCTCAAGTTGGCCCTGACTCATGGCCACTCCATGCACAATGAAACACAACAATATCCAGTCCATACTTGGTTATGAGGAGCTCTGGGAGCATAGTGCCTAAGGCACTTGATTACTAACCAGAGGGTTGGCGGTTCAAACCCACCAGCCACTCCTCGGAAGGAAGGCTGGGCAATCTACTTCCGTAGTGACACAGCCTTGGAAAACCAAGGAGAGGTCGCTGTGAGTTGGGTCGAACTCAAGGGCACATAACAACAACAATAACAACTTGGTTGTGGGTTGGACTGCTGTGAACCACAGGTTCTCATTAGCCGAAATTTTGAAACAGATTATTGGCCTTTCTTCTTAGGTCATCTTAGCCTGGACGCTCTGCTGAAACCTGTTCAGCACCATAGCTACATACAAGCTTCCACTGATAGATGGGTGGTGGTGACACACGATGTACATTGGCAGGGAACTGAACCCAGGTCTCCTACACGGAAGGTGAGAGTTCTACCACTACGCCCCTATTCAAAGCATTGTTGTTGGTTGCCTAGAACTGTTCCATAGGGTTTTCAAGGCTGTGACCATTTCAGAAAGAGATTGCCAGGCCTGTCCTCTGAGATGCCTCTGGGTGGGTTTGAACCATCAACCTTACAGCTAATAGTCAAGGACTTAACTGTTTGTGCCACAGAGAGGCATGAAAAGCATTTGTAGCCACTTTTTAATGTTGAAAAAACTGAAAAGTCAACTATCAACAAGCATTTATGTTGCTGTAGATGAGGACACTTGGAAGTTTAGCACTTCACACAAGTTATTCCTGGAAGACTGAAGTCTAGTGAGATTTTATGCCTCCTGGCTCACAGCTCTTTCATTAGCTGACACTAAGGTCATGATTCTAGGGAGTAATGGGCTGTATTTTTAAAAGGTGAGAAGTCTGCATTTGGACTTGGGTACAACCAAACAGTTCTCAGTGAGTGTTAGGACTTTGCCCTGAAATAGAAAATAATACTCTCCTTGCCTACATCCCCACTAATTAAAGTGTCAGGATGGAGTCCCAACACTGATTTGACACCTGACATGACATCCCATGTAATCTGACATGCTTTATGCTAACATCAAAGCTCTGTCAAGGATAATGGAGCAGGGTATTTAGTGTGCCCATTGCAGTCTGACATATAACTCCATCCAGCTTCCTTCACAGGCCCTTGCTCACCAGGAGATTAACCCATCAGGCTGCTGAGTGAGAAGGGACAGAGCAGGCCCTGACAAAGCCAGGATGCAGTGGAAATCAAGACATATCCACCTGCTCAGGGAAGACTTTTCTAACAACTGCTGCATCGTGACCTCTTCCTCCCAGACCTCTTCCTCCTGTGGACATCTGTGGAAAATCTTATCACATCCACTGATGTGGCACTGGGCCATTTATGAGTGTCTAATAACATTTGTTTTCACTATTGTTTTTGCACTGTTGTTTAACAACTTTGTGTAACTGTCTCTTCTCACCCCAAATAAGCCTTAGCACCTAGAGGGCAAGGATTGGTGCCTATGTATGTCTGTATCCAAGAAGTTTTTCAAATTATCTGTAGGGAAGAACCAGTTTAAAGATTTTTTTTTTTTTTTTTGCCAGTCTATCACACCTGAATACTTTTGTAGACTATAACACATATGAATTCTCAGAAAAAGAACAAGGGCTTGGATGTCACACCAGTGTCACATTATTATAAAGGTATCTAAATGATTACTCTTAATTTCTATACTTGTTGCAGATAAGGTGATCCCTGGTGGTGTAGTGGTCAAGCGGTTGTCTGTTAACTGAAAGGTTAGTGGTTCAAACTCACCAGCTGCTCCATGGGAGGAAGATGAGGTAGTCTGCTTCTGTGAAGATTTACAGCCTTGGAAACCCTATAGAACAGCAGTTCTACTCTGTCCTATTGGGTTGCTATGGGTTCAAATCCACTCAGTGGCATTAGGTTAATCTTTACTGAAGGAGCTCTGGTGGCAGAGTGGTTAAAGCACTAGGCTGCCATCCAAAAGGTCGGTGGTTCAAACCCACAAGCACTCTATGGGAGAAAGATGAGGCAATCTGCTTCCATAAAGATTTACAGCCTTGGAAACCCTATGGGGCAGTTCTACTCTGTCCTATAGGGTCACTAGGAGTTGGAATGGACTCGATGACAATTTTTTTTTTTTTTTTAGTTATCTTGTTGCAGACCAGTAACATAGTTTTCTGACTAGCACCAGCCTGAAGTAGCACTGCACTAGAGCACCTGAGTACCTGGAATAAGGTATCTCTTCAGTGTATAACTGTTATGTCCAAATGAACCTGCCTAGGCAGGTTTCATATAATCTGTAGCCTCTATATGCTGTGCTTGTTTAAGGACATCTTGTCAGAGGGAAGTGTTTTAGGGGATAAAGTAATAAGAAGAGGCTGCACATCACTTAGAGCTAAAGATTCAATTCTGAGATTGGAAGATTAACTACACCAAGGAAGCAAATCAAACTGGTTATTTTGAGAATTCTCTGTGAACTATTAAGAAGAGCAACCAACTTTCCATCAGATATCACAATGTGCCATCTTCAACAAATGGTCATATTGACCATCTTCAATGTCGTGATAGTGTACACAGAGGTCTCTTCAAATAGGCAGGTCAAAATAAAGAATAATGGATCTACTATAATATGCACCAGGATCTCAAGTCACAAAAAACCAGCCTTAGGATCCTCAGGACAACCATTTACTGTCCCGAGCATCACACAAAGATATGGACAACTTCCTCGTGGCCCATGGACCTCTTCTATTTTATTTATACAAGTGTGGTTTGGTTAAACTCAACAAACTAGATCACACATGTATTGCTAGCCATTACATAGTAGAGACCATAGGCTTGGGGCAGAATCTGCTCAACACAACATGATCAAATATTTACTTAAAATAAACAAAAATGAAAATTCCCCTCTCTGCCAAACATATGAAATGCATACTAAATTACATCACCCAGAAAGTTATGGTATAAATTGCTTCCTTGGAAGTGAACATCACTGCCTGGTTTGGGGACCAATGGGGCCATAAATGAATTGAATCGAGCTTCTTCCACACTCCTCATCATGCACTGCTCACATACACACAAAATGACCAATTTCCACCAAAGATCCCAGAACTTAGAACTTAACCAGAATAGAATAGGATGGAGCACTTATTTAGAAAATAGATTAAATTTTAAAAAAGGAACCACCTATGGTTTGGTATCAGAAATAAGATAATGTTATCCATAAAACCAAACCCCCTGCCATTGAGTTGATTCTGACTCATAGTGACCATACAGGACAAAGAAGAACTTCCCTATAAGATTTCCAAGGCTGTAAGTCTTTACAAATGCAGACTGCTTCATCTTTCTTCCACAGAGCAGCTAGTGGGTTTGAACTACCAACCTTTTGTTTAGCACCTGAATGCTTTAACCACTACGCTACCAAAGCACCACTAAAATAATGTTATAGTCATAGCAAAAACATCTATGAGATGGATTCATAGCTGGGAAGAGAATCTGGTTTGGGTTATACTGAAAAAGACAAAAGCTGATGAGTTGGATCAAACAGGACACTTCTATCATGTGTCCAGGGTCTCATTAGCTCTAGTGTTTTTGAGAGAAAGTTTCACGCAGCGAACAACTTGGTATATGAAACCTAGTTCATGCATTGATGCCTCTCTCTCTCCATTCCTCATTGCTGTTCACTCAGAACGATGAGAAGAGCAAAAGGAAACAGAGCTTTAGGGCAAAAGTTAGGAGCTGGGATCTGCTGACTGGAGAGCAAGTATGTACTTCTAAGCCTGAACCCCTTTCATTCTCAGATAGAAGCTTGAATCAGAGCAATTTGTCAGTATCAAAGCAGTGGTTCTGACATTTTTCCTTTGGCTACTGTGGGACACCAACCAAATGAAATTCAT
The DNA here is from genome assembly GCF_000298275.1 of Orycteropus afer afer. NCBI lineage: Eukaryota > Metazoa > Chordata > Mammalia > Tubulidentata > Orycteropodidae > Orycteropus > Orycteropus afer. The sequence continues at coordinate 7,320,354 of NW_006921649.1, forward strand.
AAACATACAACACTCCCCAGAGCCACTGTGGGTTGTGTGCAACTCCCAGAGAGCTAGCTAGCTATATAGCACTAACCCTTCATTTCTTCTTCAAAAAAAGCAAAATACAGTGAAAGTGATTGAAAAGGACATCAGTACAGCATAAACTCTGAAATCATTATAATCTATTAAATAAGTAAATGATTTTCAGATTGTATGCCTTCAAATTTACGAATTAGTTATTTGCAACACAATTCGTTCACACATGATCATAGTCATCCATGTTGAGATATGGAAACAAAGAATTTGTTCTGTTCTAGAAGGACAGTAATAGGTAAATTTCCCATTGTCTGGAAGAGACCAATTATACCTATTGAGCCCTGCCACCAAAACAAAGTTTCCATTTATCAATAATACGGAAAACACTAAACTGCAACCACTAAAAAATGCTTTAATAAGCCATGCCAAAGGGGTTAAAAAGGAGCCTCATGGTATTATTATGAAGTCAACCCAGGGAGTCTGGAGGCCTGGGCTCTAGGTCTGGATTTATCCCTAACTCGCTCGCTGCATGAGGCAGTCACTTCACTCTTCTAGGCCACATATTCTACATGAGTAATTTAGTTCCCGCTCTCTTCCTCACACACACATACTGATTTAAGCAAAAACTATTATATCTTCAAGGCCATCAAGATACCACATACTTACTAAGTTGATGTGTGCTTGTTACAGTGAATAGGATGCATTATGTATCACATAATGATAACAATAATTACTTCTCTTTCATTGCTCACTTATATGCCAGGTGTTCTGCTATGTGCTTCCTATACAGTATCACAGGTAAGGAACCAACCCATTTAACAAATGAGGAAACAATAATAAAGGAAGTATGTAATATCCCCAAAATGATTGTAGAGCTAGGATACACCGTGATCTGACTTGGAGGCTATTTTTTCTCTTTTTTCTTTTTTTTTAAATTTTATTGTGATCTGGGTGAAAGTTTACAGAGCAAATTCATTTTCCATACAGCAGTTCATACATGTTTTGATTCATGACATTGACTGCAATTCCCACAATGTCACTTACTCTCTTCCCTCTTCCTTGGAGGCTGTTTTTAACCACTACGTTTGCTTTTATCCAAATAGAATTCATGTCTCAATAATAATGTGACATTATTTCTTCAAATCTCTAATCAAAGGACCAAATCTCTAATATGACAAAGCAGTTTTATAGGACTTTGCAATAATCTGAAGACATCTAGGCAAAAACAAAACAAAAAAACTTGTAGGTAGGACTAAAAAAAACAATGTAAAGATTCAGGGTATCTCCCTACCATCCACTCCACAAAAGACCATTAGTTTCAGCCAAGCATGATTTAAGAAGGATATGCCACCCAATCCTAGTCATTGAGATCTAAAAGCAAGTCTAGTGAGAAGCTTCCAGGAAAATTTTACTTTTTTTCCTAAGAAAAAGACACAGAGAAGAATTGGTTCCTTCTTCTCCTGGAGATGAAGTGTCTGGATATAGTAACTAGAATGTCCTACAGCCATCTTAGATCCAGTTGGAGGAAGGTGTGCAGTGCAGTGAATTACTTAATACAGGCCTTCTAGCCATGGTCTTGTGACTTTCACAAAATGACTGGATGGGACTTTGTAAGTAAGGTGTTTGTGGCCAACCAAGAAGTCTGGGTAGCTTGCTAATAATGTATTAAGTGAGTGGGACCATGCAAATAAGGTATATGGAATCTTAAGGTGATTGTTCACTTTTGCCATGCCACTAGGCTTAAAGAGATCCAATCCCAAAGGCAGAAACAAAAGGGATCTCACTACCATCAAGAATTGCCAGGAGTGGAATGCATCTTTTGGATCCAGGGTCCCTGTACTGAGAACCTGTTAGACCCAGAGGACAGAGATAACTGTAATACTACAGACAATAAGAGATGGTGAGAAGTGGTGGCAGAGAATTAGCAGTAGCAGACCTAGGAGATCAAGGCAAGATGGCTCAGTGGGCTTCATAGCCCATGGAGTGAAGTGGCTACAGTGAGTGTGTTGACCCATGGAGTAAGAGAGGTGAGTACCTTTGGGCAGGAGGCTTGCTGGGGGAATGGAGTGCCTCTGGTCACTCAATTGGCAGAAATAAAGAGCTTTGTAATACTTGTCCAAACAGGGCAGAGGCCAGGCTGAGGGCTGAGGGCCAAGGGAGAGGCCTGCCTGTAGGCACAGCCAACAAGATGCTGTCCTGATTGAGGAACTGAACCTGAGTTGTTCCTGTTACTTCCAAGTTGATCCCAATCCTGAACTGTAAAGCTGTTACTTCCCTAATAAACCCTATAACTGTATGATTTATGAGTTCTGTGTGGCCTCTGCAATGAATTATTAAACCCAGCAATGAGACTGGGAATCTTAAAAGCTTGCAAACAGCCATCTAGATGCAACGATAGGTCTCTCCTCACCCAGAGCAAAGAAGAATGAAGAAAACCAAAGATTCATGGAAACAATTAGTCCTAGTGACTGGTACACCTGTGATCCTCAGCCTATATGACTATGAGACCAGAAGAACTAGATGGTGCCCGGCTACCACTGTCAACCACTCAGAGGGGGATCTATGTAGGAGAACCTGGATAGAGAAGGAGAACAATGTGGAAAAAAACTCAAAATCATTTGAAAAAAAGGGGGAACCAGGTTTGCTGGTCTGATAGTGCTTAGTGGAACTGAGACTATGGTCCCTAGCTGCCCTTCAGGTCTGGAACTGAACCCACACCTGTGGCTTCCAGCCAAACAAAAGACAGGCATGTGAGTTGAACATGAACCTGAGGTAGATACACTCCTTGGAGAGAACAATCATGGGAGAAAGAAGGGCTCTTTATGCATAGGGAAACAGCTCAGGGGGCAGGAGTGCATGGAGGGATGGATACAGGGAAGAGGTAACTATTGGTAGGGAGTGGGAGGGGAGCTGTTGCATTGGGCTAAATTGTAGTCAATGTCATGAGACAACGTGTGTGTGAACTGCTGTATGGAAAGTGAATTTGCTCTGTAAACTTTCACCCAAATCACAATTAAAACAAGCAAAACAAAACAAAACAAAACAAAAAACCAGCAATGAAATAGTGAGTACTGTGAGAGGGACAGCTGGGGTCAGAATTGATAAAAAGATTAGGTATATCTAGCTTCCACCTCATAAGAATCAAGTTGGGCTGATGTTGATAGTGATTCTCTCCTTCATACCATTTTCACTAGGTGTCAATACATTGAGGAGGACAGAATGCCAAGAGTATCATAGAGAGGCAGAGCAGGAATCTTAATACCTTGTACCTGGACTATCCCCTAGATCAAGTCTCTGTATATGAGATAGTACTTACCCTTGTTAAAACTCATCCAAATGGTAATTTCTCTGTTACTTACAGCCAAACACATCCTACTTAATGCAACCTCCTCACATGATAATAATACAACAGTGAACTACTCTGTCCCTTTTAACAGAAGCCAATGTTTGATTCACACTACTGAACCAGAATTTGAAAGAAAACTATCATCTAAGTTATAGCAGCAACCTAATTTTCCAAATCATCCTTTAAAATGAAATTTTAAAGTTTGACTTGGAGACAAAAATTAAATAAATGAAGGGAAAAGAAAACCCACAACCTGGAGCATAATTCCTGCTGACTACTTCCAGGGTTGGGTACACCTTTCAGGTTGCAGTACATCAAGGCTTGTACCATCACAGCCTGTCAGCTCAGTTTAGGAATTCCCTTGCTCCTTCCTACATGTTTACACAGCTTTAATACCTTTATGCATTGGCTCAATAAAGTAATTTTTTAGTGAGATGGCATTGCTCATCTGTATTTTAGTGAGAAGGATGAATTATTTTAATGGTCCATTTTAGTAAGTGTAAAGTTGATAAATTGTGTATAAACCACTCAAATATTTCTCAGAAAATAAAATTGGAAAGATGAGGCTGTGCTTCAACCATCGAAGACAGTCTTGCATATTTAGAGATTAAGGCTGAGGTGTGGGTTTCTTCTTTCAGCTAAACCCTCATCCCCCTGCCCTTGACAACTTAATTTCCTGTCCTCTTTGGGAGACAGACGGATGAATATTTAGTGTAGAACAAGATTGTGATTAAGCTTCCAAATGTATCTTCATCTGGATTCCAGCTGGTGTGGCATCTCAATTATTCCTCCATTCCTCTGTGGGGCTGCCTTATTGATGCAGTAAGCTTTGCATGATGGCACTGGATTGAAAATCTCCTAGGACCCTCCAAGACTTCTGACCTCAATCAATTATCCCTTAATGAAGGGAAAAAATGGTCTTGTGCATACAATCATGGCCCAAACGATATCACTGATAGGCATTAGCCCATTGCTGATGAGTTACCTTCAGAGAGTGGAAATCTTTCTTGCAGCCAGCTCCTTCCTGTAGTCCCCACCTCTGCAAATGATGATCGATGCATTAATATGTAGCTCATAAACTCTGATGCAGGTGGTGATTAATAAGTGTATGGTTGATTCAGCATGAAGAAGTTTTCAAAAACATTGAGCTGCTCACACATTCTTCCCTGGACCAATATTCCATGTTTGCCACTCTTCCAGTGATGCCAGTGTGCCTGAGCTTTAGGCACACTGTAGGTTACAGAAATACAGTATCACATAACAGTTCTCTGAATTGATTCTGAATAGCTTGGATAGTATTTGTCAATATCATTTCTTTTGCAAAGAAGCCCAAACTAATTTACATGGTTTGCTCATTCATTACTCAATCGTTCATTCAACATGTATTCAGCAGTCAGGGTGTGCATGATACCTGTGAACATGTGTACTATGCACAGTCCTTGTTCTCAGAGAACTCACAGTCTAGTGAGGGTATATACACTCACAGATAATTACAAATGAGTGTGATTAGTGCCAGAAGAAGCCAAGTGCAAGTTGCCATAGGAAGTCATCTACCACAGACTCAGTGAGACAAGCAGGGAAGTGTTACGTTTTTTTTTTTTTTTTTTTTTTTCTTATTTTTTTTTTTTTTTTTTTTTTTTTTTTTTTTTTTTTTTTTTGAGTAGTATAGGTGTCAACTCTTCCCTGAATATT
>NW_006921649.1:7325509-7348088 GCF_000298275.1 Orycteropus afer afer
TTTTTTTTTTTTTTTTTTTTTTTTCTTATTCATTACATTTGCAGTGGCCTCAGCACTTAGACTAAGTTTTCTAAACTATAGAACAATCATATAAACTTTGTATGCTGTTACACTTTCTTTCTCTCCCTTCTTCCTTCCTGTCTCTCTCCATTTTCCCTCCTTCCTTCCTATCTTTCTGTTGGCTACTGTAGAAATACAAGTAAGGTGAGATACTCTTCCTTTCTTGCACTTGTAATCTAATGCAATACAACATATTCATAAAATGCTGGAAAAGAAAGGCAGACATCAAGGCTATTTTCCATTTTTTGCTGCCACGAATGTGTATGACTTGATGAATGGCTATGGATGATTCAGTGCCATACTGAATGCTGCAGATAGTATGTTCGTACAGGAGTTTGGCCCGAAAACCCAAGGAGGGGTCGCTATGAGTCGGGGCCGACTCGACGGCACATAACAACAACAACAACAACAATAGGAGTTTGGAGAATGGAGTCCTTGGATTAGAGTATTTGGGAGTTGCTTCAGAAAACAAGGAGGATGAGCTTGCTATCTTTGAGAGGCTATGAATGAAATCAAGACTTTGTGCCTCTATTAGACAAGGCCCTTGTTCCTAGCAACCAGAGGGGAGACCCTCATAGGAACTCAAGTGGATCTGCAGAGTGCCCTGAGACACCTCCTGAGGATGAATGGGAAAAAATAAGCTATGGATCTCCTCCCTCCTCCAAATCTTCCAGTTTTCAAGAAGGCATTCTCTCCAAGAATGCAGCCCATTCCTCCCACATGCCTTCTTGGTTGGATGGTTGTGTGTATATTGTTGGCACACAGGGCAGATGCAAGGCAAAGGAAATATGGAGTAAAAATACTTGGTATCATTGCTTAGGGGACAAAATCTTGGAAACGGATGATGGTGATGGTTGAACAACATGATAAACTCATGTCACTTAATTATTCATGTGAAGAATGTTCAAATGGGAAATGTTTTGTTACACATACATTCACCACACACTCTGCATACACACACACAAACTGGTGCTAGCGGAAGAGTCCAGTTCATAAGCTACTACTGGAGAAGAGAATTCTCAAACTTTCCAGAATGACTCTTGCAGATAATGACCAGGGGGAAAACAGAGGCCCTTAAATACCTTTCTTCATATGGAGACGCTTCAAACAAATCAACCAACACATTTAAAAAAAAAAATCCTCAGAAACTAGAAGAGGATGGAACAGTTGCCTGGAGCACTAAGAACTCATGAAAAATTAATTCAGTCCTCAAAGTCAGCACCAGTAAAGACTGTTCTACATAACAAAAAGTTCTCCCTTGCATTATTAAAAACACTGCTTTGGAACAACCAATTTCAAAGGCTCCGTGCTCTGCATTAGAACTCATGAAAGACAGATGTGCTAAAAGGGCCCTCTCCATCAAATGCGGTGCCCATCTGCTCTCCCAGGGTTATAATTGCAACTCTTATTAGGGCTCAAGCACTTTTGCTTTCATTTTAACCTAAACGTTTTTGTGAGGTTTCCCTAAAAAGCCCAGTGGAGAGGGAGATTAGTAAAATCAGTCTTTTTTCTCCCAGGAGTCAGTACCTCCTTGACCCAGAAACCCTTGGCTGCCACACACAGTCCAGCCACATGTAGGTATATTTTCTCAATTGCTTGTTTGCTACACCAGCATTAGCCAACACAGGTATCAAATTGTGCATTTTTCAAGCAGAGTCAGGAAATGGAGGCTTAGGATTCCAGATAGGCGTGCTCCATTTTAAGAAAAACTGCTATTCAAAAGTACAAACTAGATAAAACTAGAAGCAATTAGCCCATTTACAAAAGAGACTTCACCATGGAGTTCATTAAAAATAGGTTCCCTAATCTAGTTAATATGTTTTATTATGCACAAAACAAAACCAAAATGTGCTTACTTGAAACATTTTGGAATGCATCTATTATTTCAAGAAAGATACATCTGTTCTTCAAGTACAACTACTACTACTGGCTTCCATTACTAATGAATACCTGTTATTTAGACTGTACCTGTGCTGATGCTTTACATAAGTAATCTTCTTTACTTCTCCAAACAGCTCTGAAACCTACATATCAGACTCTCATTTTATACTGGAGAAAAATAATTTGCCCAAGGTCATATAGCCAGAGCAGAGCTCTATCCATTTCCCACTCCACCATTCTGACACAATAGCTGCAATTGTAATAATGGGCATTTGAGCCAGTGGTGGTAAGGATGGTGCAAGACCAGGCAACGTTTTATTCTGTTATACGTAGGTTGCTATGAGTTACAGCTAACTCACTTGCAACTAACAACAGTGAATGCTGGTCTTGGTGGGAACTAGATTCCATGATCGTGCTCTCAGACCTCATTGATTTGGGTCACTTGAGACAAACAACACTTTACATTTTTTATAAAATTTGAGTTACAGAATATACCTAGATTACCCACAAGCATACACAATGAGTTGGCAGTTTCACTGTTTGCTGGAAAGCCTTTGGGACTAACTTAATAGTAAGAACAATTTATAAGTCATAATTCCCAATGCATTGAGGAGTTCTGGTAGTGCAGTGCCTAAGGCATCTGACTGTTAACCAGAAGGCTGGCGGTACAAACCCACCAGCCATTCTATGGAAGAAAGACCTGGCAACCTACTTCCATAAAGATTTACCACCTCAGAAACCCAACAAGGCTTGCTATGAGTCAGAATTGACTCAATGGCAGTGGGTTTTTGAAATTCTGAATACATACAGGTACTAAAGACACAGAACTGAAGAACATGAAAATACTCCCTCTGTTTGTTGGTTAAGTACGACTTGATAACTTGCAAATTGAATTACTCTCTTTTTTATTTGTTATTTGTTGTTTTTTGTCTGTCCAGCTTTCCCTCTATGTGAATGCTGCCCCTCTGGTGTCTCATGGCTGATGGATCTAAGTGGTGCATCTCCCTAGAGTTAGGTGGGAGCATCACCCTGGGGTAGGTGTTCTGCATGTAGGTCTTTCTAGTGTTGGGCTGAGAGTCAATCCATGGAAGTCAGTCCATTTCTAGGCTCCAAGGGTAAACTGGAACCATAGTCTCAGGGGTTCCACCAGACCCTATCTGACAAATAATTCTGGTCATTTTTGTGTTTTTGAATACTATTCCACATTTTTCCTCCCACTCTATCCAAGATCACCACTTTTGGTCCCTTTCTGGGTGGTTGGCATTGGTAGCCAGGCATCACCTAGTTCTTCTGGTCTCAGGGTCATGAAGGCCAAATTCGTCGTGGTCCATCTTATCCTTGGACTAATTGTTTTCAGGTGCCTTTGATTTTCCTTGCACTTCTTTGCTTCAGATTGAGAGGAGACCAATAGTTGCATCTTAGTTGGCCATTCAAAAGCTTTTAAGACCCCTGTCACTACTCACCAAAGTAGGTTGTAGAACAAGATTTTTATGTACTATGTTTTTGTTTTATGTGCCAATTGAGCTTTATGTCCCCTGAGACTATGGTCCTGAACCACAGGCCCAGTGATTCTCTCTCTCAAGGTGTTTGGTTGTCTCTGAGAAGTTACTCCAACTCTGTCTTCTGTTGCTTCTATAATGTATGTGGCTAATTTTGTAGCACAAGTGCATATGTAAGATTATATTCAGCCAAATCGATCCTTGGGCTAGGGTATATTCCTGTTCACCTACACCCACTTGATCTTCTCACCTGTCTACACATTTATCCATAGCCTGGGGTTTGGTGTTAGTGGTAGTGCAGTATTGTGCATATACTAGTATTTGCCTCTGTTGTCTATATCTTATGTGCATGTTTCAGTGTGCTTCCTTTCCCCAATGTCATCATGCTGGTCACAGACTCCTTCCATACTGTCCCTCCCCTTGAACTATTCTTTTTTGAAGACACTTTACACTAGTTTACACAAATTCTTGACTAACCAAACCAAAAAACTCATTGACATAGGTATGATCATTCTCTGCTTTTAACTTCTTCCAAACCAGAGTCATTAACCTCTTAGTTTAAAAATAAAGAGATGTAAGAGATTGCAAATGAAAGCAATGATTCTTTCTTCTCTCCAATTCTCTTGGCAAGATGAGTGGCTGGTTTAAGAGACAGTATCTCTCTTTGTCTTATCAAATTCAGACCATGTAATCAGTAAAGAGCCATCAGAGTAAGAGAAGTCTTGATCCGAATTGCAAGCTCAACATTGGGATGACTTAGATTTCAACCCGGTCAACACAAAGAATCATGTAAGTACAACAGGCACAAAATAGTAACCATCTTCCTTTATATTCTAAGACAAATTCTGGCTCCATCCTCTCCTGATAGAACAATGGGTACACAGAAGTGGAAGAAGCCTAGAGTAGCCAAATTAATATACATGTGAAAGTATACCACTTTGACTCCACTACAATGGCAAGAATAATGATAAAAGAGACAATGATAGGTGTTGATGAGGATATGAAGAAATTGGAACCCTCATACATTGCTGATGGGAATATAAAATGGTGCAGCCCATGCAGAAAACAGTTTTTGCAGTTTCTCAAAAGTGAAACAGAATCATGACTGTTGATGCTGTTAATTGCCATCCAGTTGATTCCAACTCATATAACCGAGAAATTCCAGTCCTAGGTATCTATGCAAAACAATTGAAAACATATACCCACACAAAAACTTGTACATGAATGTTCATAGCAATGTTATTCATAATAGCCAAAAAATGGAAACCATCCAAATGCATATCAACTGATGAATAGAAAAACAAAAATGATGCATCCATACAATGGAATATCATTCAGCCATAAAAAGAAATGAAATGCTGTTACATGCTACAACATGGATAAATGCTGAACATCATGCTAAGTGAAAGAAGTTGGACACAAAAGACTACATATTGTATAAATCCATTTACATGAAATGCCTCACCAAACCAAAAAACCCATTGACATTGAGTCAATTCTGATTCATAGAGACCCTCGTTGGGTTTCTGAGGCTGCAAATCTTCACAGAAGTGTATTGCTTCATCTTCCTCCCATGGAGCAGCTTGTGGGTTTGAACCAACAAATTAGGTTAGCAGCCAAATGCCTTACCCACTAAGCCACCAGAGCTCCTTTTATGAAATGCCCAGAACAGGCAAATCTATAGGAACAAGAAGCAGATTCGTGGTTGCCAGGAGTTTGGGGAGAGAGAAATGAGGAACAACTAATAACAGGTTGTCATTGTTGCTGTTAGATGTCACCGAGTCAGTTCTGACTCATAGCAGCAGCATGGCCTATTGTGACAAAGCAGAACTGTCCCATAGGGTTTCCTAGGCTATAATCTTTACAGGATGCCAGTTCCAGGTCTTTCTCCTGTAGTGTTGCTGGGTGGGTTTGAACCACCAACATTTTGGTTGGCAGCCAAACCCTCAGCCATTGCACTACCAGGACAATTGGGTACATTGGGATGATGGAAATATTCTGCAATTAGATAATGGTGATGGTTTCATAACATAGAAAATATTCTAAAAACCACTTAATGTAACACCTTGAAATGGTGATTTTTATGTTATGTGAATTATATATCAAGGAAGGAATAAAGGGCAGAGTGTATGTTGGCAAGAAAACAGCCCAACTTTGCTTCACTGACTTTCACTACATTGGGCTGGAGAACCCAGCTCTGAGTTCTGGACCCAAGAGGACTACTACTTACTGATACATTTTTTGATCATCAATGATAGTAGTAAACATAAGCTACCTTACAGCCCAAGCTCATCTTTTCTGAAGAAGCAGCCTTCTGGCCATCATGGGAAGGGGAGGACTCCAAAGGTTCATGGATTACAGTTATTTCTGCAAGCCAGCCCCAGAGACTCTAGGTCATGCAAAGGCTTCAGCTGGGTCAGTGGTTTACAGCCTCTTCACTCTGTAAGGAGTGAGGAGTTCCAAAGCAGCTGCTGATGGACACATGAATGAAATGGCCAGACTCTCTCAGGGGAAAACTAAAAGCTCTGGATGTTCTCTGAGGAAAAGCTCAAGGGGGCAGTGCATTTTATTTACAGGAACCCCAAGTATTCAGCAGGAGTTGGTGACTGTAAGACTTTAAGGCATCCTATTCAGGAGTCATACCATTTCTGAGAGCAACTGAGGGTGATAATGCGTTCCTATGTGTCTTGTCCCACTTGTTCATGTTGTTAGCTGCCATAGAGTCAGGCCCAATTCATGGTGACTCCATATACAACAGAATGAAATGCTACCCAGACCAGTGCCAACCCATGATCAGTTGTGGATTAGAACACTGTGATTCGCAGCATTTTCATTGGCTGATTTTCAGAAGTAGATTACCAGGCCTTTCTTCCTAGTGTGTGTTAGTCTGAAAGCTCCGCAGAAACCTATTCAGCATCATGGCAACACAGAAGCCTTCACTACAGACAGGTGGTGGTGGTGGTCACACATATACACTAGCTGACTTCAGTTTGAAATGGGAGGGGGAGCAGGGCAAGAGTAATTCCTTTCCAGCTGAAGCTAGAGGGAACCAGCCTAAAAGCTGCCATTGAGATGAAAATCCTAAATGTAAATGTTGAGCACAGCTATGCTTGCTGCTTCCTCTCTGAGTCTTTCCTTACCCATGGAAAAGTCTTAGTTGCTGCTTCAACAGGTAGCAAAGAGAACATCTATTATTCTGATTTCTAAGAGTTTCTCCAAATGTAGTCCATGTAGAAGAAAAAGGCCTGAGATGATGTAATTTACTTCCTACCAACAATGATATTTCAAAACCCGAGCAAAATTCTAACATTAACCAAAAAAAGTTTCTTCATTGCTGTATCCCAAATACCTTCAAGAGCCTTGCTGGGCATGTAGTAGGTATTCAACAAATATTTACTGAAGGAAGGAGTGAAGGATTGAATGAATGAATGAATATGTGCTTACTGAGAAGTTACTACATGATAGGTACTTGATGGGGCAATCTACTTCTGTACAGATTTACTGGCTTGGAAACCCAACAGGGCTCTCTATGAGTTGGAATCAACTTGATGGCAGTGGTTTTGGTTTTTGGTTTCACAGCATTTTTTAAAAGAGCTCCAGTGGTGTAATGGTAAAAACATTCAGCTGCTACCAAACGTCAACAGTTTGAACCCACCAGGTGCTTCATGGGAGAAAGATGATGTAGTTTGCTTCGGTAAACATTTATAGCATTGGAAACCATGTGGGGCAGAGCTACTTTGTCCTATAGGGTCGCTAGAGCTGGAATCAACTCAATGGCAATGGGATCCTATTGTAAAGGCACAGAGATATTAAGTGACTTGCCCAAAATAATAGGAGCTCTGGTGGTGTAGTGCCTAAGGCATTTGACTGCTAACCAGAAGGCTGCCGGTTCAAAGCCACCAAATTCTCCTAGGAAGGAAGACTGGGTAATCTATTTCTGAAGAGTTACTGCCTCACAAACCCAAGGAGGGGTCGCTATGACCCTTGCAATGTAACTTTTACTTCCTTCAGGCAGCATTCTCATATCACCACAGTGAGTTAGGGGCCCACACTATGTTCCTGAAGCATCCAGCCCTAACCTACAACTCAGTGTCCAGAATATCAAATTATTAGTCTATGCTCACGTATCCATTATCTCCCCCACAAGATTGTGAGCTCTTGGACATGGAACTGTGTTTTGTTCACTGGGCACAGTACTTAGTGCATCACTCAATATAGATATACTGGATGAATGAATGAAGTGATGAATTGACAAGTGAGAGTTATACAGACTGAGAAGAGAAGGCAGAGTATGAGAAGGGTTTGATGGACGACTGAAGCAGGAGGCAGTGAGTGGAGGGAGATGCCCTTGTCCCCACAGTATCTGATTTGTGTTTAGATGCAGGTAAAGGGATGGTATTGCCTAGAGGCACTGTAACTAGCCAGGGATCACAAAGCAAATTAGGGGGCAGTAAGGTCTGGCAGTGGAACATCTGTCCAGCACATTGTGAGAGCCAGATGAAAGGCATGCATAGAAAAGCAAAGATCACAGCACTATTTTTGCAGAAATGAAACATTCCTAAATTAATGCAAGAAGGGAGGTGAGGTTCTCAGAATTGGTTCTGCTGAGGGTACTGGTTCCCTTTGGTATTGCTTGAAAAGTAAGTGGGTTAGTAAGTAAAAACTTGGCATAAGAGAGCCCAACACTCTTTAGCAGATTGGAAACTTCTTTAGATCTATAGTTGCACCCCCACACCCTGTGCAGATCAGATGAGAGGTGGGCTGTGAGCTTCCGAAAGCACCAAGAAAGCCAGGGAAGCATTGGAAATCACTTTCTCCTTGTCCGTCACCAAAAGTAAATTCTTTAGAGCAATGGAATCTGCCAAGCAGAAAGCAACAGTGCCTCCAGCTTCCCGTGGAGTTAGGCTCACTCTTATCTCCCCATCTCTGTCCATTTCTGAGTCTGCTCTTGCAAGTATTATAAGCCCCATGTGTGTAAAATTAAAAACAAAGGTGATTTCTGCTTAGAGATAATTCTCCTGCAGCCTCTCCCCTATTTTTTTTTTTTCCACCCTCGCCGACCCTCCTATGCTCCTAGGACCCCTCTCCAGGCCTAAGCCCTGACTTAGCAGCAGGATACACATACCAGACTGCCAAAAACACAATTTGCTTTCTATATTCTGGGTTCTTGCCCATAGTCTGGGTTCTCTGGCCATAGTCAAGACACACTAATTCTGACATTGCTTTTACTGGCAACTTTCCTTTTTGAATGAAGATTCAAGTTCTATTTGTAGATTAAAAAAAAAAAAAAAAAAAGCCTAACCATGCATAGCCAAAAACATATACCTCCCCACCTGGATGTCCTGCAGGCGCCTCAAACTTAACACGTCCCGAACTGTACAGGTTGATGCCTCCCCGTCCAGCTCCTCAGCTCCCTCTTCCTCCTCCTGTGCGGGTACTCCTCATCCTGGTAAGCAGCATCTCCCAGCCACTCTCGTTTCAGTTAAAAAACCCACGTTCATTTTCCCCTACACCTCCCTCTTTACTCTTCAAAACTGTCTCCAGGTCCTGTTGATTCTACAATTGAAATGTTGCTTGACTCAAACCCTGTCTCCATCTCTGCTGGTTTCTTATTCCTTTATTCCCTCTTTTTATCAGTCTCCCTGCCTTCAGCCTCTTCCACAGTGTGACATGACTCTAATACGCTTTTCCAGTCAGCCTCCCCTCCACTATCTCCTATTGCCACTCAATCCTCACAAAAAGTAAAAATAAAAAGTGGTCGTCAGGTTGACTCTGACTTGGGGCAACCCCGTGTATCTCAAAGCAGAACTGTGCTCCATAGGGTTTTTAATGATTGATTTTTTTCAGAAAGAGATCTCAAGGTATTTCTTCCCAGGCACCTCTGGGTAGACAGAAACATCCAACTTTTGGATTAGCAGCAGAGTTCTTTAACTGTCTGCCCCACCCAGAGGTACTTAAATTTATATAAACCCACTGCCATTGAGTTGATCCAACTCATAGCGATCCCCATCAGGTTCCCGAGGAGGTAAATCTTTATGAAAGTAGATTGCCCAGTCTTGCTTCTGCGGAGTGGCTGATGGGTTTGAACTATCAACTTTCTGGTTAGTAGTCACATGCTTTTGGCACTGTGCTACCAGAGATCCTTTCAATTTATACAGTCTTATTGAATTTCCCTGATTACGCTGTCCTCCATGAATATGTCAGGTACTTCATGCTTCTGGGCTTTTGCACACAATATTGTCTCCTTTTTGCTGGGAGACTTGCTACCCACCCTCCTGGCTGCTCCTTCGTCTGTGCTCAGGCATACGTGGGCACAGCTCTATTAGGACAATCTACCTATTGTGCAGCAAGGATGCACTGCTGTCCTCACCTCTATGTGGGGAACTACTTAAGGGCAGGGACCAAGTTACATTCAACTCTGTGTCCCAGGAACTTAGCAAGGTACCCAATAAACGTTTGTGTAAGGAAGAAAGGAAAAGAAAGAAGAAAATGGGGGAAAAAAATGTCAAACTCTGCTCTATCATGACTTTCATGATTCATATAATGCCCCCAAACTTCCTTTAATGTTTCATGAACGAAATTCAAGTTAGAAAGAATTATGCATCTAAAAGAACAGACAAACCTAGGTTTGAATTCTCATCCTCTTATGGATGAAGGTGCTCTGGTGGTATAGTAGTAAAGGCTTTGGCTACTAACCAAAAGGTCAGTGGTTCAAACCCATCAGCTGCTGCATGGAAGAAAGATGAGGCAGTCTGCTTCCATAAAGATTTACAGCCTTGAAAACCCAATGGAGGATTGCTATGAGTCAGAATCACCTTATTGGCAGTGAATTTTTTTCCCCACCCAGCATCACAGATGATCTCGGACAGCTTACCTAACCTCTCTAAGCCTCAGTGTTTTCATCCTTAAATGGAGAATCATAAACTTGCCTGCATAGGTTTAACTGATGGGATAAGGTGTACAGCTTTCTTATGTCAGAACTAGCCATACAGAAAGCATTCAACTGGTGATAACTTTTATTACTATTACTTCCTTATTACTGCCCTTAGTGATATTTTACTAAATACATCTCTTTGAACTGCATGATAACCTCTGCCCTAGCAAAGCTGGTAATCCAGTTAGGGGAACACCTAAGGTACGACAATAAAATAAGGAAACTGATTTTCATAAGGAAATGGATTTTTCTTAAAGCAGGCACCCCAGAACTGATGCATCAAAACAGAAATGGTCATTCACAGCAGTAGTTACTTAGTTTGCCTAAATGCTGCTTCCAAAGTAGCTGCCAAGTGCTCAAAATGATCTTTATTATTTTTTTAGCTTTAGAGTATAAAAAGCAACATCAGACCAACATTCCAGTATAGTAATACACATTAATGCCACATTTTGCCTCAGATAACATTAACCACATTAAGTTGTTATAGTTACTGCCTCTATCTCATCTCTGGAGGTGGCAGGGGCTCTTTTGGAAGGAATCCCAAACTAGAAAAAGGGAAACCCAGCTCATTTGCCCCAGTGGTTTAGCTTCTTGGAAAAAGTTTTCACGTAGTTAAGATACAGTCTCTGGTGATGCAGTGGTTAAAGCATTCGGCTGCTAACCAAAAGGTCAGTTGTTGGGACCCACCAGCTTCTCTGCTGGAGAAATGTCTGCTTCCATCAAGTTTTTACAGCCTTGGAAACCCTCTAGGGCAGTTCTACTCTGTCCTACAGGGTTGCTGTGAGTTGGAATCAACTCCACGGCAGTGGGTTTGGTTCTTTGGTTTAGTTAAGATACTGTTCTTGAAATTGGAGTGCCAGATTAGACTAGACCATGGGTCCTCTGGGAGTTGAGTGATGTCATAATCAGAATAGTGCTGGACCTTTAGTGGAGGCTTGAAAATGAACAGAAAGAACAGGAAATTTTCTTGTCAACACTGACAGTTTCTGAGGGGGAAAAGTGCAATGTTTTTATTTATTTTTAAATTTTTATTGTGGTTTGGGTGAAAGTTTACAGAGCAAATTCACTCCCACTTTCTCCCCATAGTTACCTCTTCCCTGTGTCCTTCTCTCCCATGCACTCTTGCTCCCCGCACAGTCTCTCTGTGCATACACATAGCCCTTTTATTCTCCCATGATTGATCTATCCAAGGAGCGGGAATACTGGAAATTTGATGGCAGGTAGGGGCCATACCTTGGTCTATATCTCTGTCCCATGAGCTTTCTGAAAGCATATGGAAATGTTTGGGAGTTGGAAAAAATATATTGGCCCTTATACATAAAAAAGTATGAAATCAAGATTATAAGAAGCAAAATTGTGAAAATCACTTTAGTTTTTCTATCTTATTATGTTTAATGTGAGATGTAAGTGATTTTACTGTGATAGTAGGAGGCACATAGTTTGGAAGAACCCCTTTAAAAAATAAGAGCTTGTGGAGCTTTAAAAAGGAGTCCTGGTAGTGCAACAGTTAAGAGCTCATCTGCTGTCTGAAAAGTTGGTGGTTCAAACTCATCCAGTGGCTTGGCGGAAGAAACACCTGACAATCTGCTCCCATAAAGATTGCTGTTGTTGTTGTTATGTGCCGTTGAGTCAGACAGGACTCATAGTGACCCCTCCTTGGGTTTCTGAGACGGTATCACTATGGAAGTAGATTGCCCAACCTTCCTTCTGAGGAGTGTCTGGTGGGTTTGAACTGCCAGTCTTCTGGTTAGCACTCAAGTGCCTTAGGCACTATGCTACCCATAAAGATTACAGCCTAGAAAACCCTATAGAACAATTCTACTCTGTGACTTGGGGTTTCTATGAGTCAGAATTAAATTGTTGGCACTCAACAACAGGGATCACACAGATCCTTAGATGGCCGGAGTAGGTAAGGAGGAGTCAAGCTACATACCGACTGGAATCAGGTATAACTTTGAGTCTTGTTTTTTCAGGTTATGCTGTTAATTCCCCTCCCCTAACCCCACACAAAGGGAGTATATATGAAGACGAAAAAACCACACATAATGGAAGTGCAGAAGTGGAGAGTGTAACCTAGAATGTGGTGAGAACTGTCATTTTTCAAGTCCTTATGAAGGGAAGCATCAGAAGTACTCTAGTTTCTCTCCAGGAAGTCCAGTCTAGGGCCCCAGACTCCCTGCAGGATACTGGGAAGTTTTTAATTGTCTGCAGATTTATTGTAGTGGTAAGAGAAAGTGACGTTAAGACATACAAACTGGCATTTGGGTTTGACAAATGAAAGGCAACACACTTAAATCATGTAGACATAAACCTAAATTTGGAAATTGGTGAAGGACAGACAAAATTGTTCTGTAGTTCCCAGGGTGGGTTTGCGGTATTGTTTTTATTTGTTGTTATTGGCTCAATTTTGACCAAGAAATGCTGCCACAAGTGTTGGCTCTTTTACCAGTGAGGTGTTTGGCCTTGCAACATCAGCCTTGCATACTAGTTTCCTAGCATAGTTGGGACATTTATTCTTCTTGGCTGCACTTCTCCTTCCCATTTCTCCTCTAAGTGAACATTGATGGATCCATAAAGAAAAAAGGGGGAGAACTGTGTTGGAGAACATTTTCTAGGTCAGCAGTGGAATCTAATGAATACAGCAGCAAACTGTGAACTTGCCGGAAATGCTTGACATCAAGAGTTACCTCACAATTCTGCTCACTTATTACCCAAACATAATTACAGAAGAGTCGTTAAACAGTGCTATATCTCCTTACACATGGGAGCTTTGGTAGCATAGTGGCTAAGGCACTTGACTGCTAACCAGAAGGTTGGTGGTTCAAACCCACCAGCCACTCCTCAGAAGGAAGATGTGGCAATCTACTTCCGTAGTGATACTGCCTTGGAAACCCAAGGAGAGGTCACTATGAGTCAGGTCCGACTCAACGGCACATAACAACAACATCTCCTTACATATAAATACCCAGAGTCTATGAGCCTATGAGCTCTTCCTTGAGAGGGAACATTATGTCTTTTCTGTCCATTATCAGCTACTTCATGTTGTTGTTGTTGTTGTTGTTGTGTGCCGTCGAGTCAGCCCTGACTCATAGCGACCCCTCCTTGGGTTTCCGAGGCAGTATCACTACGGAAGTAGGATTGCCCAACCTTCCTTCCGAGGAGTGCTGGTGGGTTTGAACTGCCAGCCTTCTGGTTAGCAGTCAAGTGCCTTAGACAACTTCATGTTACTTGTCAAAAACAAAATCTCATTCCATCTCTCCTTATCTCATGTAATCTCATCCCACCCACCCATCCATCCATCCATCCAATAAATTATTCTCTCTGACCAGCTGTTCTACCACCAAGCACAAAATTGACTCATGTTTCCCTGTCATTATTGGGTCTGTACCCAGAGAATTCATTCATTCAGCAAATATCTATTCAGTGTCTGTGATATGCCAAGCACTATGGGAATGTGGTGATCAGCAAGACCAACATTATATCTGCCCTTGTGAAATTTATAGTCAAATGAAATCCCAATTGGTATTAGGATATGCTGCACCACTACCCCTTTGAACAAGATACTATGCTGCTTACAATGGCACTTTTTTATTTTCTTTTTTTGGTAACCACATGACACTTTGCTCATATTGAGCTTGCTGCCAACTGTAACACTTGAGGATTTCCTTTCAGACTAGGGGGGATACATGTGGGAAAAAAAGGGATGTCACAGGTATCACAGCCAGATCACATTCACTCCTTCCAGAAGTTTCCATGTACCTGGCATATACTAAACAGAAATATGTGTTGAATACATTTGTTGACTTCATGTTCCATCTTCGTTAGGTTAGGGCTTCTAACCTGTCCATTTTGGTTTGATCCCCTGATGAAAATTTGCATTTCTGTCCCAGATATGCGGCATCAGAATCTACATTGTAACAAGGCGATCTTGTTAAAGATGTAAATCACCTTGTTACAATATAGATTCTGATCCAGTTTATTTGGGGTGAAAATGCAAATTCTCAGCAGAGGGTAGAACCAGAATGAACCGGTTAGAAGCCCTGCTTTAAACTCTGTATCATTCCACCCTTCTGATGTCTTTATGGGGCTTGGTTTATCATTTGACATAACCTCTCTGTTTACTTGTTTTTGTTTTATCTGAAAACATCACCAGCAAACCATCAAGATCTACATCCAAATCACTGAATGAGGATGGGCGTAGGAGTGTGAGGGAGATGGAAAACTGAAAGTTGACTGTACCAGGAAGTTCATGTCAACTTTTGAACTTGTTGTCAGAAGTAATAAAGATTGGACTTTATGGGTCCTTTAGAAAGAGAAAGAAAACAAAATCAAACATTCAGGGGATCAATGTAGATTCACCAAAAAAAAAAAAAAAAAGAAGAAGAAGAAGACAGGAATGAAAGCCAAAAAAAGAATTAACTCTAGTTTGATTAAAAAATGAATTGCTTTAAAAAAAATTTTTTTTTTTCTAGACTTTCCCCTGACCCCAACAAGACATTGTGGGACTGTATATAAAAGAGTAAATCACAGCTGTGGGTGCTGAATCGCAATTCTCTATTTAACTTTCCTCCTGCCCAGGAGTGACTCCAAGGAGGAAATGAATTCTCAGTGGGGGATCCAGTAGTTGATTAGCTTCTGCCTTCCAGAGGAGATGTCAATCATGTTAATTGGAATAAATAGACAGCTGTTCAGGGGCCCAGGATAATTAAGCAACCCATAAAGGGTTGAATCAGGGTTCCCTTTAAAAATTAAAAGAAATCCCACTGTTTGCTAACATTTTAAGTCACTCTGGCTACCTAAGACCTATTATGATTTAAACTGGCTGATCAAAGAACAGTCACCTTCTGTGTGGGGGAAGGAGAGCCTGTGCTTGCCCTGGGGGAAAATGCAACATCTACCTTTCCAAAGTGAACTTTCCTTGCATTCCAAGATGAGTCTAAATTCATTCCTTTTAGAGCTGCTGAGACAGTCTGTTCTACAGGATTACAGACACTACAGAGACAAGAGAAAGGAAGAAAACAGAGAGGGAGAGAGATTGAGCACGCTCACCAAGCTCTCAGCTACTTCAAGCTTGCTCACCTTGCTGTGCCGTAATGAACCTACAATACAGTCAATGGAACTCCAATACATTATAACCCTGTGTATGCCAGAGTAGAACTGTGCTCCACAAGTTTTCAATAGCTGATTTTTCAGAAGTAGATTGCCAGGCCTTTCTTCCGATGTGCTTGTGGGTAGACTTGAACCCCAACCTTTCAGTTAGCAGGTGAATGCATTAACTATTTGCACCACCCAGAGATTCCTCTAACCAACCAACAGAGTCCATAATCTTTGACCCAGGCCTTCCAGAGGGCAGTATAAAAACAAAAACAAAAACAAACCTCACAGGAGCAGGGAGAAAGGAGACATATTCACAGCAAGTTACAATAACCGGACATCCCTGGCCCCCTTCAAAAGATGCCCCCACCAAAGAACTTCTTCACAGAAACGCATGTGCATTTTTATGTCCCCTTTAAAACTTGAAAGGGAGCTCACACACCAGCCCCCCTCCACATTTGCTCAAAGACAGAGAAGGTTCCTTCACCCACATGGCAACATGAAAAGAAAATGAAATTCTGTCCCAGGGCTTGTGATTTTTTTTCTTCCTTTTCCTGAGTCAATGACTGCCAGATGTTCTTGCAAAACGTCTTCATATCTTTGGGACAGCCTGTGAGAATACTATTTATTATTGCTCAGAGGTCAAGAGGCCATATCAGATTTATAAAGAGGCTGTGGTCACTCTTTGTGTCTTGGATGAGGAGATAAATGTGGTAAGAGTCATAGATGGCTCTTCTTTCTATATAATTTACTTCCCCTGGGTCAATTAACTAGGTCACATTAAGAGCAGAGGTTGTTTCCCCCCGTTAGGCAACAGAAAACTCGTCAAAGCCAGCGACACCATGCAAGACTTTCCAACTGTCAGAACTAGAGGGAGGAAAAATGTCAAAAAGAATATGCAGTGTGAGGACCAGTCAACAATCCATAAAAGGTGGCAGGTCACATCCTCTTTGGCCTTGTTCCTGGCCATGTCTCAGCCCCAATAAGCCATCACACCCTTGGGGTCTTCCAAGTTCGAGCTTGATTCGAAGTGGAAGGAAAAGGGGAATTTTATTCCTCACCATCCAAGCTGCCTCTCAGACCCCTGCTGAAATGCCGTATCATCGCCTCTGCCTATACCTACAAATTCAATCAACCTTTTCATGGGAGCACCCACCCTCCACCCCACTCTGTTTCAAAACGGAGGCGGATGTTGCACGAAACCGCTGCCTCCAGGTAAACATGCTGAAAGGCACTGGTGCCCATGGGAAGGTGGGCCGTGTTTGGTTTGGACATCAAAGAGGTTCAGCAATAGTACCGGATGAACCACGTCAGAACAAGACCCTGGATTATTGAGGCCAAAGCAGAGGGTGTTATACCTGCAGAACCTGCTGCTTCCTGTGCATGTTAATGCTCTTCTGAAATCCATTCTGCAGCTAGGGTTGGCCTCCCTTTTCCAAGGCTTTCCAACCAAACAAGACACTATTTATTTCAAACTGGCCCCAGATGAATGAAGGGTGAATAGATTAGGTTGGAAAAACAGGTTTCCTTCTTTTTCCTCCACAAGGAAAACCCTGGTTGTGTCTGTGCCTCTAACTTTTAAGAAATCAATTAAATTCAGTAATTTCATTTTCATTTCAGCTTCTGGTCTGAATTTTGAGAAAGCTAATGTTCCCTCTTGCTTTACTCAAGCAGTGACCTACTTTGACATTTCTTCCTCTCTAAGAGAGTTCTTTAGGCTACCAAGGTTGCTTTGGATGTTTTGTGAAGTATCTGCAGAAGAGAAATGGGGATGTTGCGTTCTATACCTTGTGTGATATGTTTTCTATTTCAATGAATGACCTCTCCCTCCATTCAATTGCACAAACCCAAAACATGGGAATCTGTCTAGATTTCCCCCTCTCCTTCAAACTTTCATATCCACTTAGCCGCTAAGACTTGTTGAGTCCATCTCTGTTCAACTCTGGAATTTCTCTCCTTTTTCTATTCACTCCCCTAATCTAGGCTGAGACAAGTATTCTTCTAAGCACTAATGCACCTCTATCATACATACATGCAATAATTATACTCTCTGACCAGTTGTTCTCTCACCTATCAAACAATATTATTAATATCATATGGAAGTAAAGTTTTGCTGAAGATAATAAAAAAATGGTTGCAGCAGCACTTCTACAGGGAACTACCAAAAATTCAAGAGGGATTCTGAAGAGGACGTGGAACAAGGGATGTCACTGCTAATGTCAGATGGATCTTGGCTGAAAGCAAAAAATACCAGAAAGATATTTACATGTACTTTATTGACTATGAAAAGGCATTCCACTATGTATATCATAATAAATTATGGATAACACTGGGAATAATGGGAATTCCAGAAGACTTAATTGTGTTCATGAGGAGCCTGTACACAGACCAAGAGGCTGTCATTGGAACAGATTAAGTAGATACTGCATGGTTTAAAATCAAGAAGGGTGTGGCTCAGGGTTGTATCCTTTCACTATAGTTACACAATCAGTATGCTGAGCAAATAATCCAAGAAGATTGACCATATGAACAAGAACATGCCATGAAGATTGGAGGAAGATTCATTAGCAACTTATGTTACGCAGGTGTCACAAACTTGCTTGCAGAAAATGAAGAGGATTTGAAGCACTTATTGAAGAAGATGGAAGACTACAGACTTCAGATTTGAAGCACTTACTGAAGAAGATAGAAGATTACAGACTTCAGTATGGATTACACTTCAACATAAAGAAAACAAAAATCCTCACAATTGGACCAGTAAACAATATCATGATAAATTGATTAAAAAAAAAAATTAAGTTGTCAAGGATTTCTTTCTACTTGGATCCATAGTCAACACCCATGGAAGCAGCAGTCAAGAAATCAAAGTACATATTGCATTGGGCAAATGCAGTGCAAAAGACCTCTTTAAAGTGGCAAAGATATCACTTTATTATTATGGTGCAACTGACCCAAGCCATACTATTTTCTATCACCTGATATGCATGCAAAAGCTGGACAATGAATAAGGAAGACCAAAGATGAATTGATTCCTTTGAAATTATGGTGTTGGTGAAGAATACAGAATATGCCATGGACTGCCAAAAGAATGAAAAAATATGGCTTGGAAGAAGTACAACCAGAATGGTGCTTAGATGTAAGGATGGCAAGACTTTGTCTCCTGTACTTTGTGTTATAAGGAGAGACCAGTCCCTGGAAAAGGACATCATGCTTGATAAAGTAGAAGAAGGTCAGGGAAAAAGAGGAAGACCCTCAATGAGATGGACTGACACAGTGGCTACAACAATGGGCTCAAACATAGCAACTGTTGTGAGGATGGTACAGGACTGGGCCATGTTTTGTTCTGTTGTGCACAGGGTCACTATGAGTTAGAACTGATTTGATAGCACTTAACAAAAATAACAATACACTCCCTCTTCACTTATTGATTATCTCGTTATCTGACATTTTGCCTTTATGATATAATAAAAAATCTACTATCTAACTATTTTGCCCATTAATGATGTATATCTGGTGGTAATGAACACTGAGGTACAAGATGAGAGTAACACTGGCTGTGATGGTTGAGGTTATGTTTACAGTTGGCTGGGCCATGATTCTTAATGGTTTGACAGTTATGTAATGATGTAATATGCCAGTTATGCAGTGATATAATCATCATCTATTTTGTGAGCCATGATATTTCCAATTGCCTCGTATGCATGTGAGAGCTGGACAATGAATAAGGAAGACCGAAGAAGAGTGGATGCTTTTGAGTTGTGGTGCTGGCAAAGAATGCTGAAAGTCCCATGGACTGCAAAAAGAACTAACAGATCTGTCCTGGAGGAAGTGCAGCCGGAATGCTCCTTGGAAGCAAGAATGGCCAGACTTCGTCTCACCTATTTTGGTCATGTTGTAAGAAGGGACCATTCCCTGGAGAAGGATGTCATGCTTGGTAGGGTGGAGGGTCGACGAAAGAGAGGGAGGCCTTCAACGAGATGGATTGACGCGGTGGCTGCGATGATGGGCTCAAGTATAGCAGGGATTGTGGGGCTGGCGCGGTATCGGGCAGTGTTTCATTCTGCTGTGCATGGGGTCGCTATGAGTCGGAAATGACTCAACGGCACTTAACAACAACAACATTTTGTGACCTGATGTGGTCATCTTCCATTTTTGCATAATGGTCTTTGGAACCCAGTCAAAATTGTCACTATATTGTTTATTTTTCCCTCTGACAATCCTTTAAGGATTTATTTATTTATTTATCCCTCATGATGCAGTGGTTAACTGAAAGCTGCTTACCAAAAGGTTGGTTGTTCGAACCCACCAGCTACTCTGCAGAAGAAAGATGTGACAGTCTACATACATAAGGTTTACAGCCTTGGAAATTCTATGGGGCTCTTCTGTTCTGTCCAATAGGGTCACTATGAGTTGGAATAAACTCAGCGACAATAACAATCCTTTACACTGTACCATAAGTGATCTTTTTAAAACACAAACCTAAATTTATTCCCCTTCTTAAAAGTTTACAATTGTTTCAAGATAAAGTCCAAACTTCTTAATATTGTATAAAAACCCAAACTCATTGCTGTTTAGTTGTTTCCAACCCATAGCGACCCCTCCTTGGGTTTCTGAGGTAGTATCTCTATGGAAGTAATTGCCTAATCTTCTTTCCAAGGAGTGGCTGGTGGGTTTGAACTGCCAGGCTTCTGGGTAGCAGTCAAATACCTTAGGCAATATGCCATCAGAATAGGTCCATCTTAATCTGCTCCCTATGTGTATCTGTAGTTCCAACACTGGCTTCCCCTTGTCTGCCTATGCAAAAAAGGCACAAGAGTGGTATATTACCTCCTCTAACTTCACAAGGGAGAGAAAGAGACGGAATCAAGATGAACAGCAACAGCCCAAGGCTAGTTCCTATGAGGCAGAAGTCAGACATGCCACCATCCTCTAATCTTTTTGCAAATTCTGACACCAATTGTCCTTCCCATGACACTCTCTTCTCTACTGGATTCAATTATTTGTTGCAATGGCAACGCACACACAATTCTCATGAATATGGAGGTTTATTAGGAGCTCTGGTGGCTTAGTGCCTAAGGCATCTGACTGCTAACCAGAAGGCTTACAGTTCATACTCACCAGCCACTCCTCAGAAGAAAGATTGGACACTCTACTTCTGTAGAGATACTGCCTCGGAAATCCAAGGAGGGGTCACTATGAGTCGGAACTGACTCGATGGGAGTGAGTTTGGAGGATTTTTTTTTTTTTTTTAAAGTTTTGGTATGGGGTTTATTAAGGAAGTAACAGGAGGTTACAATTCAGGATACAAAATGACTCATGGTACATACAGTTCTTTGATCAAGACAGCCTCTTCTCTGTGCTATGCTATAGGCACGCCTCTCTCTGACCTTGGCCTCTCTGCCATGTAGCCCCTTGACCTCTGCCCTGCTCTGACAAGTGTTACAAAGCTCTTTTAGCTCTGCCAGTAGGTGCCCAGAAAGGAGCCCCACTTCACTAGTAGTAGGGAAACCCATAGCTCTGTTTCATGCTGGGGTCTGCTGCCTGGACCTGCTGCTGCAGTATCTCTACCATACTTCCTCTGCTGCTGCTTCCCTCCCACCCACCCCCATCTCCATCTCAGCACAGGGATTTCAAGTCCAAGGATGTGCTCCACTCCTGGCTATTATTTCTTAATGGTAGTGAGATCCCCCTTTTCACCTCTGGGGTGGTTAATTTTTAAGCCCAGCAGAAGGCAAAACTGACCAATCCCTACATCAGGATTCCATACACCTTATTCCCATGGTCCCTCCCCCAGAAGGGTACCATGCCCCTTATTTATATTATTAGCAAGTTATTCAATCCCATAAGCCACCTCATATTTGCAAAGCCCTATCCAGTCATCTGGTAGGAGTCACAAAGACCAAGGCTAGAAGAGCCATATTAAGTAATTGCACCACAGCTTAACTCCTACTCTTCTTCAAGAAACATCTCAAAGTTTATCTCCTTTCAAAAAATTTTCATCAAACCCCTGATATACCAAAACAAACTCAATGCCATCGAGACAATTCTGACTCATAGTGACTCTACAGGACAGAGTAGAACTGCCCCACAGGATTTCCATAGCTGTAAATCTTTATGGAACCTGACTGCCTCATTTTTCATTTGCAGAGCTGGTGGTATATTCAAACCATTGACTTTCTGGTTAGCAGCCAAAGGTTTAACCACTATACCACAATTAAAAAAAAAAAAAAAAAAAACCCACTGTCATTGAGTTGATTCTGACTCATAGTGACACCCAGTGGGTTTGAAAAAACAAACTCAGAGAGAGTTCCGGCGAGATGGCGGACTAGGCAGAAGGACTGCACAGACCCTCTTCAACAAAGAAAAGGGAAACCAATTAACACAGACACAGAAGATAATCCTGGATCCCTAAGCCTTGAAGGGAAGCATACAGAAGTGGACTAAACCCCATCTAGCAGAAGAATTTGCGTGAAAATACCAAAAAAAGGAGACATATGGAGTTGCGGTCTGACAGCGAACTGAGCGACCCTGACAGTACAGGCGGCTTGGAGATTCCCGACTAGTGGTAGGACCTAAGAATTAACCTAAAAATCACCCTGCTACCCAGGGACTGCATGGACTGTGCACGGTGGCTGGGGAACAAACAGAGAAGGTGAAGAGAAAGGTGGGCTGAGTTGTGGACTTTTGGCAGTCCGGAGGCGCTGCCATTTTGAAGGTTTAAAAAGTGGCTTGACTATTTTGGATATTTAAAGAGACAGCACTCTCGCAGATTTCTGGGGCTTAAGAACACATTCTGGTTTCCAGCAACCCCGAGGACACTCGGGGCCTGCAAGACTGAAAAGGTACAACATTCTTCTTGTTACTACACCCTATACCTGCTTGGTGAACGGAGGTGTGGCCATCCCCACTCCCACGTACCTTCTGGGCCCACAGGAACTCCATCACAGTCTGTGTGGTCAGACGGAGCCTGGGTGCCCTACTCAGTCATCCACC
The DNA here is from genome assembly GCF_000298275.1 of Orycteropus afer afer. Taxonomy (NCBI): domain Eukaryota; kingdom Metazoa; phylum Chordata; class Mammalia; order Tubulidentata; family Orycteropodidae; genus Orycteropus; species Orycteropus afer. Next base: position 7,347,971 of record NW_006921649.1, read on the forward strand.
GATTTTTTTCTTTCTTTTTCCCGGTAATTAGTTTGCTTGTATTTGCCCGTTTCAAAACAAATAATATTATTAATACTTTTTGTCCTTTTTATTATTATTCTTAATCTTCCCCTACCAG